>NC_086344.1:38646806-38794306 GCF_032445375.1 Bacillus rossius redtenbacheri
AGTGCGTCGGCGGCGACGGAGTCCCGCGGCGGAGACCCACGAGGGGTGCTGCGGCGATAGTTGCGCCAGAGGTGCGCCAGAGGTGCGGCCCAGCGAGGTGTAGCCTACGGTGTGTAAAGACGAGTGACTGGGGAAGCAACATTTTTTTTAAAGTGCAAATGATATTTTGCCATTTTAGAAGATTAATTGTAAGCGACATAAGTAGTGGCCATCAATAAATCTGTGTGTGATAAAAATCTTTAATTGGGCTATCCTTTACGAACCCGCAGTAAATCGTAACAGTATTCAATATGTCCACAATTTCCTATAAACACCGTAAATTGTGTCACTGTACCAGAATTATTTCATTGATATAATTGAGGGGGGGGGGGGGGGGGGTTGGTGGTGCTGGTACTAACACGCAACAAAATTATGTGGAAAATAGACATTACTTCCAACAATTATTGGTCTATGGTATGTTTTCCCTGGTTAGCGGAGCCCTTGATATAGAGTTCTCTTTGCCGAACAGTAAGTTTTGTTTGTTTCCACTACAGAGCAAGGAGAATATACATGTGGTTTTATTCTTTGCCGTAAAACATTCGAAACAAGAAGAAGGACTAGAAAGTTCATTCTTGAAAGCGACAGCGAACTTCAGCCATCTCGCCATTTTTTTTTTGCTTGCTATTCCGGCCGTCGATAATATCTGTTGGCAGAGATTCCTTTTTTTGACTTTCACGTCCGCGAGTTTTGGAGACATGCGTGAGATAGTGCATCTGCAGGCGGGCCAGTGTGGGAACCAAGTCGGGGCGAAGGTAAGACGTCATCGGACAACGTTCTTCAGTTGCTTGGTCCTTTCCGGGTTCTGGGGGACCATCTTAGCGATGCGGCATGGTCCCCGACATTCCTTCGATCACGGGCCATGGATTTAGGATCGGATTACAGTCACGCAGTAGCGGATCCAGAAGGGGGGCTAAGGGGCTCATGCCCCCTCCAAAAGCATCTGGTTCCACTATTGTTTTAGTGTTTGCCTTGATAAAGCCTTTTGAATATATATATATACTGTATAGAAGTCGCCAGCCCAGGTTAAAATTTCTAATACGGTTTTGAGGTAGTTGGTTAATTCACCGCCGCAATCGCCACCATCTCTAGGGGCATCGACTCGTGGTGGTCCCTGGCGGACGAGTGTCGGAACTCTTCAAACACCCCTTCCCCCTCTCCCGTTGAACGAACTTGAGCTGCAGTGAATGATGGGTGGGGTAGGGGCGGGGAATGACAGCGGGCGACAGTGCTGCGCTCTAACGTGCAAATAACAACTAAGACGATGCAGGGCGTTACGGTAGCGCACTGCAGCGGGGGAAGTTCCCAAGCTGCTCATCATACGCTCCTGAAAAAACGTAGAGTAAATCCTATCCACTCGCGACTTCTATACAGTATGTGTATTCAAAGATCTTAGCGATGCGGCATGGTCCCCGACATTCCTTCCATCACGGGCCATGGACCTAGGATCAGGGACGTCGGAACTTTTTCATGAGTGGGGGGGGGGGGGGGGGGCGAAAAGATGTGTCACACTTACCTCAGTCCTAGAGCGGGGGATCCGGGGGGCCCCCTCTCCCCCGGAAAAATTTTGAATTTTAGATGCAAAATTGTGCTATTTAATATATTTCCAAACCAAGATATTAAATATACCATTCCAAGAATTTGATGACGTAGCATGTATTAAATACTACTCTGACAGTAGATGTAGTAAAATTTGAATAAAATACCATCTAGGAATTTGCAATCATTTTACAGTATATTGACAATCATGAATTTGATTTTCTAATCAACGTGATCACCAATGCAACGTTTGTAACTACTGGTTGAGAAAAATACTACTAGGACCAAACATTTATTCTGGGAAAAGGAGGGGGGCGAAATGCTACTCTCGCCCCCCCCCATGCATAACAGCACGGGGGCGACTCGCCCCTGCTGCCCCCCCCCCCTGTTTGACGTCCCTGACCTGGATCGGATTACAGTCACGCAGTAGCGGATCCAGAAGGGGGGCTAAGGGGCTCAAGCCCCCTCCAAAAGCATCTGGGTCCACTATTGTTTTAGTGTTTGCCTTGATAAAGCCTAGCCTCAGCTGGGTCAAGCCCCTCCCAAAACCAAAATCCTTGATCTGCCACTGTAGTCAAGTGCTACATTATAATTGCATGGTCATTTCTTACCTGCACACCTTTTTGGAAGTAGCTCGGATTCTGGGTTGTAGCCGTGTGTCCTTGGAGGATAATTCCACCGACGTTTCGGTCGGCATTGTCAGTCGCCATCATTAGGGAGCAGCTAACTAGTCAGTAGTTAGTTGTTACTCAATTCAGAAGTGATTTTATTGATATTTAAAGTGAGTGAAATCAAACTTAGTGAACTCAATCAATAAGAAGTTATTCTTCATGTTCTTGAAGGTTTGGTGAGATTTTATGTAATTGGTTTTTCCGTTTAAACGTATAGAATTGTAATATACTCTACTATATTCCCCATGTAATTTAACAACATAATTTGAAATAATTCAACTTATGAAGTAATAACTGAAATAGTAATTGAATCTCAATTTAATAGTATTTACTAGATTCTTAATTAAATTAAAAAACATCCGTTCATTATTTTCTAAAGTTTATTAAACGTAATTTTTTTAAAAAATTTGATTTGTTAAGTTATTGATAATCAATACATTTAATGAAATTATATTTATGGTTAAAATAATAAATTAATTTTTCAAACTATTTTTTAAAATTAAATTTTATTACAATACTTACCCACTTTAATTTCCTATCCATTTCATTTAATACTGATCCACAGCGAAGCGTGAAAGGGTTTAGCTAGTTTATATCATACGTTTAAAATGCATACAGCAATCACCATCAGGTGTATAGTCATCTATACTACTGAGGTGGTAATTCAATTGAGTTTATTTTATGTAATGTTTATCAAAAGAACAATAAAATAAACTTAAGCGTTAATGATTTCACAAAAAAATATATAATTTTCGTTATTACATCATTAATAATACTCACATTATATTTCTGATGGGCTGTTGGGGTTCACTTTTCGTAGGCTGACTTCACTACTACCTTACTTCTTAATGGCTGTGGTGGTGGTTTTGTAATGTTGGGGATGTTACAGGGTATTGCGATTCCAGCATTATGTTTTTAGCATGTGCTGTGAAAACCATTAGAAGAGTATTTTAACATATAGATGTACAGAAAAAAAAATTGTAATTAAGAATAGATAAAAACAATCACAGCATTTCCAACCTGTGAACTGCGAATACGGAATATTTGTTATACGTTACTTGAAAACGATTTACGTTAGCTGTTTAAGTATTACTGATTCAGTAGTTGTGAAATTAGACCTCAAGGACTAAGAAATAATTTAGAAATACTGTAATGAGCTGGTTAAGTGAAAACATTTCAGAATATTAATTTATGAAAGCCTTGAAATCGTTTTTATGTATGTTTACCAGGGCAATAGTCTATTTCCGGTAAATATGTACCTGGGCGATATTTGTTAAAAAAAAAAAAAAACCGAGAATACTTTTATTTTATGCTCTTTAACTTCCTCTTTTCATTAAATGATTGCCTGTCGTAAAGAGATTAAAAGACGGTAAAACACAACGCCACAGTAGAGCGACAATGTCAAATGAATTAAGTAGCCATGATCTACAGTTAGGAACCATCCTACCAATTTTCTATATAAAAAAATCGGTGTGGCTGTATCGAGACTCACGGCTGTTGGTTTCAAGTGAAACTTCTATGTCAGCGAGTCGCTTTTAGTGTAATGGTTTAAAATAAAAACAATAAAAACGAGACATCGATTACGTACTAAAAAATTGGTTGTCTGTGAAGTCGGTTTACGGACAATAGTTTAACGTGACAACGTCATAACAAAACATTGATGAAATGATTGATCCAGAAGAAAAAGAAATATATTCGGCCTGAGACTGAGCCGTAATATGTTTTGCAAACCAAACCATTTAGGCATTAAAAATATTATATTCTTTGAAGAAGATTTTTTTTTAAATTTTTCTTTCTTTTGTATGATAAAATATACCTCTGCATACTTTTATGAATAAAATTGAATCATTTTTATTGAATTATCACTATTTTGTATGGATACAAAGGAGTGAAATGAAATGTACAAATAATTAATAAATTTACTTTTATTTGGATTCATTATTCAAATATATTTATTACTTTTGAAATGTTACGTGCGCCGTATTTATTTTTACAAGTACAAAAAACATTTCGCACCTGCCGGGATTCGAACCGACAACCATATAACTGGACTATAGCGCCGCTGATCGCTCAGCCACGATGCCACATTTGATATCTGATAGTTTTAGATGTTATAAATATAAAAATTTTGTTCACGGTAGGGGAATAATATTATTTCGTTTTTATAACTCGATTTTATAACAAATACGCATCCCAAATACACCAAACTTATTTATAATGTGTTATAATATTTTTTAAAACATTGTGCAAAAGATCCCGGTTGTAATTTGAATTATTATGTGTAACTGTAAAACACCATTGTTGGTTCAAAACGTATTTGAATATTCAACATTACTTTTAAATAACTGTACCGATTGTGCTGATAATCGGTGGACGATCGTTAAATTACATAATATTAATAATTCAAACGACAAAACTATGATTGAAAAGTCAAATCGATGGTCGTTCCAGTCGAGTGGAAGAGAGATGCCACGCATGCGTACAATGAGCAAATAGGACATCCGTAGTGGGACATCCGTAGCGGAACACTTTTTCGTGCGTGCAGCCGGCGTTCATCGATTTATTAGACGTTGTCACGTCAAAAATTTTAATTTAAAGCAGACAATAAATGGTGGCTCTCTCGTCTGTGAAAAAAAGGATTCCCCTTTCTTCGCGGATTTAGTGCCAGTAGAAGGCATGCTGTGAAATAGTAGAAGTCCATGTTTAACCAAGCCATCGCCACATTGTTCCGCCCAAAACATTGCGGAAATAGTGCTTGACGATGTCCGACGATGGTTAGTAAGTAAGAAATATAATCTCTGTCGCTAAAAATAGTCACATGAAAAAAATTTAAAACTGTTTCCACAACGCAACACTACACTTAAGGCAATGTTTTGGGCGGCTAACCAATATGGCGCAATAGTTAGCAAAAGAAAAAAAAAGTCTTCACCCAGTTACGATGTAATAATGCAGACATGCCCCGCTTCCTTTCCATATCTTCACACCAGCTTGCCTCAGACACATTCACATGATCTTTTGACATCCTCCGCAGTTCTGGGAGGTGATATCGGACGAGCATGGCATCGACCCGACTGGGACGTACCACGGCGACTCCGACCTGCAGCTGGAGCGCATCAATGTCTACTACAACGAGGCCACAGGTTGGTGCGCGGTTGCCATTTTGTCGAAGTTAGTTCGTGTGATGTGTACTTACAGAAGTGTGCGTGGACGAAGACATCGATTGCATATTAAAAATAATACATCAGCAAATCAAGGGCGAAGCCAGGGGGGGGGGGGGTTATGGGTTCAACCCCCCCCCCCCTTAGCCCCAAATATTTAATTAATTTCTTATTCATCACTCAAACAAATTTCATATTAAAATTAATAAAATTTTTACCATTACAATATTTAAATATAAGTACCGGAAGACCCCCGCGCCCCCCGCTTTAATTCGGGTGAGGGGGGGGGGGGCATGCTTCTTAACACCCCCCATACATAAATCCTGGCTACACCACTGCAGCAAATAAGCTTGCTGCGATCTTGTCATTAGCTTGAATCAGGCTTGCTGTGCAAAGCTTGACGAATAAATGTTAACTAAAGCTTAATTGGTTTGATCATTGAGGTCAGGACTTGCTTCCTGCAAACTTGCCAAAGGCTTGAATTAGACATTCTCTCTGTACCTGAATGCTGTCGCAAAGCTTGTTGCAGACTTGTCTTGGCCTGCTTTCTACAAGCTGGTGGAGACTATAGTTTGTCTCATGCTAAGATTGCATTACATAATGAACTGCCCCCTGTTGCCAGAGTGGTACTACCGAAATAGTTAATATAAAATTATTATTTTTGTATTCTATCGATAATATATTAAGTTTTAGGCCAGTATTCTAGAGACAAAGCAATGGTTTAGATGTTG
This sequence comes from Bacillus rossius redtenbacheri, assembly GCF_032445375.1. NCBI lineage: Eukaryota > Metazoa > Arthropoda > Insecta > Phasmatodea > Bacillidae > Bacillus > Bacillus rossius. The sequence goes on from NC_086344.1 coordinate 38,652,942, forward strand.
AATATGCTACACCTGTAACCGCTAACCATATTTATAGTGTATGATAGGACACTGCCAGTTCCTTATTTTTAGGGAACGGATTTTGATTGCTGTTCTGTTGCCCAAATTCCATACTGAGCTCACTTTATTGTTTGTTTCGTCCAGATGGCGGACCTTCATCTGGTGCCATTAACTCGTATATAGTCATTTTTGAGATCATTGGTGGATGTATCAAGCATGTTGGTTTGCCAAATGACATTTTATGATAGAAATACTATCCTAGAATACATTTTGTATACTTTAATGTCATAACAAAAAATAACAGATACTTAAAAGTACTATAGAATATTAGAAAGGCTGTTATATTTTTGATGATGGTGGTGCTATTTCTAATATTTTTGCAGTAACTATTGTATTGATGGTTGCGAAAGGTCCAAAATGCATTGCAACCAGTTTATAGCTTCGCGCAAAACACTGTTCATTAAAACGTTTGCACATATACTGGAATACGGCTCGCGAGTTAGATTATGGTTGTGTCCCAACAAATTAGAGCTTATTCGCTCCCTTGTCCGAAGGTTTTGGAATACCACCCTTAAAGATTTTTTATGTTTAATATTTGATTTTTTTTGAGATAATCAAATAGAGTCCATTGACATTATTATTACACTTGTCATTCTGAAAGAATTCTATACACCAATTATTTTTTCAAATGAGAAACTACTTGTAGTGTCGATAACTATTAATAAAAAGGTATGCCATTAAATTATATCAAATATATTGTTTTCTTAAAAAAACAAAACTAATGCAATTAAGATGGCATTGTTCAATTAAAATTCTTTAGGAATAAAAATGGAATATTATCTGATGAAAATCTTGAAGAAAAAATTGTTTTCGAAATTTTCAATCGAAATTTTACTTTACAAAATAGCATATTTCAAATACATTTAAAAAAAATTGTGAAAAGTTGTGAAAAAAGGTTTGTACTCATGATATAGATCTGGCAACAGAAAATATAGAAACAAAGACACCGCTAATGGCAGAGTTGTACAGTGGAAAAGAAAGTAAATTTCCATAAGAATATACACTGCAAACTAAGGCTGAAGCATGCTATAGTTTAAATCAGCCTTGCTTCAGGCTAACATACTTGCCATAACAAAACTTGTTGCCAACTTGATTCATGCTTGGCGTAAGATTTTTTACTAGGTATCTGAAATTGAAACCCAACACATTAAAAAACATAACAAAACATTTATTTTATATACGAGGAGTTTGACTGCTCTAAAATCCTGTGTCCTCTGTACCTACCTTGCTTGTAACCATTTTATTCAACATCATCCTGTTAAATTTCCATTGAATTGTGTGAGCATATTTTGTCAATGCATCTAAAGAAGTAAACCTTCACAATTACTTATTTAAGGCCATTTCAAACTAATTTAAAGCTGTTTAAAAATCTAAGCAAGACCATGTGCTAAACCAGATTGGCTTTTACCACCACATTAGAGTGTACCTATCATTGCTTACGATGTGGTATAGGCCTACCGTAACAAACATCGCCATCGTAATCATAATTTCTGTTCCTATTCCGAATCAGTCAATGTCTGTCCCCCTTTCTCCACTTACCCCACGCAACAACCATGGGTTCTAGCCTTCCCAATAATTTATATTATGGCTATATCACAGGGAATCGGCGATGAGGTATTATTTAATAACCTATACCTAATAACCTCTGCAAATTAATGTGCAAATAATCAATGTTAGAGACATTTTAGTTAATTGTAATTTTAACCCATCCATCTGTTGAATTGGGGCGCAGATGACTTCGAAGTATACAGCTAGTATTATATATATATATATAATCATATTTCTGCACCATTGGTTGGTGCAGGAATGTATACATCATATTTGTATTCCAGGAGGCAAGTACGTGCCACGAGCGTTGCTGATAGACCTCGAGCCGGGGACCATGGACTCGGTCCGCGCCGGGCCGTTCGGCCAGATCTTCCGGCCGGACAACTTCGTGTTCGGCCAGAGCGGCGCGGGGAACAACTGGGCCAAGGGCCACTACACGGAGGGCGCGGAGCTGGTGGACTCGGTGCTGGATGTTCTTCGTAAAGAGGCGGAGAGCTGCGACTGCCTTCAGGGCTTCCAGCTGACGCACTCCCTGGGCGGGGGCACAGGTTCCGGCATGGGCACTCTCCTCATTTCAAAAATACGAGAGGAGTACCCAGATCGAATGATGTTGACTTTCAGCATTGTGCCTTCTCCAAAGGTGATTATATTCCTCAACATGTATAATATTTTGTAAAAAATTATACATATTGACACCATTTAGCCTGCCTCGACTGATGTATTACTCTGATTGCCCAGTGCCAACTAGTAGGGTGATACATGCACTAGAACACAGTTTTCTCAGGAAGGGGTCGTGGCCACATGGTAAAGAGACAAGGGATGAAAAGCTCGGCAATGTCTTCCCGAGTTGTCAGCCACTCAGTACGATATGCCAAACTGCTTACGGAATAGCCAAATATATCTGTGAATTAGGTTTATTACATGACGCCTCTACTACAAGTCTCTGTCCCCGTGCATCGGGGGCACTTGGTTCGCCTGCTAAGGTCTGATCACTACAGTAATTGCAGTGGTAATGTTATGCATAGCAGTCAGTTGTGGTGTCTTGAAGATGTGGCGTGCGTCCGACTCCGGCACAGAGAGAGATTCAACTGCGCGAGACCTCGAATAGCGCCGGGCACTACAGGTCGCTTTCGAGGGGAACATTGATCGGTCTAAGCTATGTTTGGAAATGTAGGCATGCTCTGGATAATTCTTAATTATATAATAATTAAAAATGAATAATACACAGTTTATAGTGGGTCCATTGTAATTTTAATAGTTGACAAAACAACTGACCCTAATCGATTGCCACACATTTGGGGTGTGTTAACTGCATTACACGTTCCCCAAACCCCAAAACTCGTTCTCGTCGCTCACTCCTGGACTCTGCCCTCCCCCCCCCCTCTTTCAAAAAAAGAGCAGCAATAGGTCAAAACAGCCTGTGCGGACCTAGGGGACACCAAAGGTTGTCGTCATTATTATTTTAGGGAAGAAAAAACATTAAGACAACCACATTTCTCTTTTGATAAGGTATATATGTACCTAATGTAGACTCTCAGATATTCCCAAGAAAAATAAAATATGTGATTCTTTGAGGAATTCCATTTGACCTCCACTATTAAAAATTTGATAACCATTATTTGAATGAACATTTTTGATTGCAGGTGTCTGACACGGTGGTAGAGCCATACAATGCCACTCTGTCGGTGCACCAGCTTGTGGAGAACACGGATGAGACATTCTGCATCGACAACGAGGCCCTGTACGACATCTGCTTCCGCACGCTGAAGCTGACGACGCCCACGTACGGCGACCTGAACCACCTGGTGTCGGCCACCATGTCGGGTGTGACGACGTGCCTGCGCTTCCCCGGCCAGCTGAACGCCGACCTGCGCAAGTTGGCCGTCAACATGGTGCCGTTCCCCCGTCTGCACTTCTTCATGCCCGGCTTCGCCCCGCTCACGTCGCGCGGCAGCCAGCAGTACCGCGCCCTCACGGTGCCCGAGCTGACGCAGCAGATGTTCGATGCCAAGAACATGATGGCCGCCTGCGACCCGCGCCACGGCCGCTACCTCACTGTCGCCGCCATCTTCCGTGGCCGCATGTCCATGAAGGAGGTGAGTTCAAAATTCGCCCATATGAAGATTTTTATCAGAAAACACAAAACAATGAGTAAGTGGAATAGAAAATAACTGTTTGGGAGACATATAATTTTTCACATCATCATTACTGTTATAATGTTATACTGCCGATCAGGGGATTGTCGATAAGACCTTGAATAGTTGCCGAGGGTGGCAACTAACAAATTTGAGCTAATTTAAGTGCTACTCTACAGGAGGGTCGAGGTCGGTGCTGAGGTTGACATTCCTATGATTATTCAGTGATTGGTGACGGTCGGTGGTTGAAGGCAGCGATGGGCTCTGCAGGCGCGAGTGCATTCTTATTCGTACGAAACATGTGAAAGCTGTTTGCCTGGACACAGCCTTCCTTAAAATAGTGTGGCGTTACATTATAACATTAGTGAAGTGAAACTTCAAGGAATACACAATTAAACTTGTCACAATGTTGCGTATGCAATTAAGCATTATTCAAATGGACGAACCTTTGTCAATTATCGCATGCGATGCAATCGATCCGCCTATGGTGGCATCGGTTAACTGTGCTGCACTTTGCTGTGTGCTGCACTGAAATGCACCAGTCGCATTTCCTCCCTGTGCACTGCTCTACGCGAACATACATGTCCTAGTGAGGTGCCGATGAGGCATAACGGCCCGTGGGAATACCGACAGTTGTTAATATATTTTTTCTTGATTTTACCTTATTATTTTTTTTTTCCGGATTCTTACTGTTTATTCTGGGCATCGAAAATAATTGTATGTAGACATTCAAGCTGGAATGCAACCACTTGCATTTAATGCAAAAATTACAGAATAGATCACTATTATTTAAAAAATTAAAAAAAAACAACCTTGTCACTTAATGCTGTTTTTTTTCTTAATATGTATCGCTCGAGTTACTTAACTAAAGTCTACATTGTGACGTTAGTTTTGGCGTAGTACTCAAGTCCGTCATACTCGCCAACATCAGTGATAAATTAGTACCATGGGCAATCAGTGTGTTGGAACATGCTGCGTCACTCAGACATGAAGGGACATTTCCGCGAACAACACAGTGTACAGAGTGGTTCGGTGCAGTAAAGCAACGTCATACAAACTGTGTCTACCATTATTTCTTACGGCGTCCCGAGTAGGCCAATAACTCGGGGTTCCTTCTGCAATCTCTCCCCTGTTTCCAGCCACACGGCTCATACCAACCCCCCGAGAAACAGTGCACCACTAGTTAGCCGGCGCAGTGGACTCCAATTCGCAACTCGACCATCACCGGGGAAACAGGCAGAGCATATCAAGTTCTTGGATAAATATTTATAAAATTTATTTTGAAGGGTCAACTAACAAATATTTTTTCTAAAAAAATATAATTGAGTTTGTAAATTTGACTAAAAATATACTATTATCCTGCCGTTCAAGAACAGTAGATGCAATCAAAGATTTTTGTATAGGCCAGAATTATAGTAGTTTACCTTGTGCCTCAGGTGGACGAACAGATGCTGAATGTGCAGCAGAAAAACAGCAGTTACTTCGTGGAGTGGATCCCAAACAATGTGAAGACTGCTGTGTGCGACATCCCACCCCGTGGCCTCAAGATGTCTGCCACCTTCATCGGCAACACCACTGCCATCATGGAGTTGTTCAAGCGTGTTGGAGAGCAATTCAGTGCTATGTTCAGACGCAAGGCTTTCATCCACTGGTACACGGGTGAAGGTAATAATTTTAATTGGAATGTCATGAAACTGATAGACTACTTTGTAGGACCAAATATTGTAATTACAATATTTGGTAGGACCTCATAGCTAAAGCATTAACATACTTGACCCCTATATGTCACTTGGTGATTTTGTGCCCTGAGATACACATCTCCACGGTGTAGTACCACAAGCATGCAATTTCATGAGCTGTTTGCATTTTCCGAAATCACAAATTTTGCCATTAACATTTACACAATATTTATGATCATTTTATTCTTGTAGTTTTTTGTATGTTTTAATGTCATATGAATTTTACCTTGGGGAACATTTTTCAGTTACATTACTAAGACAAAGATACCTATTGGGACACATTCTCGACGAGCCACGATTTTGAATGAACCTAAAGTTTTACGAAATACTTCCAACAGTTATAATGTTGATTTTATTTGAATTTTATTTCACTATTCATGTTCTATAGCATTTGTGTGCACTGTCACTTTTCAATTTAGCCCTTGAACATACGCAAACCCAAATACAAACAAAAAATCCCTTTATAAAATGAGATAGAGCATCAAACCTCACACATAATTTACTAGTCTGCTCGACAAATTAATATTTTATCATTTTTTTGGATGTTTTTTGTAGGTCACTATTTGATCAAGCACACATCATTATTAGTTGCAAGGTTTTTAACACACATGAACAATGCGCAGAGTGAACAGGTCTTACACTTTTATTACCGACTAGATGCTCATACATTTGAGTTTTACCTCAATTGTCGGGAACGAACTCAAAACCCTTGCCATATGAAACATAATCTTTTATGTTAGCAACCATGGCCATCAAGGATCTGGAATTGTTCTTGAGGCTAGGTACATTTATATACTAAGCTTTTAATATAGGTATAAATTAACATAATTATTTTATTTGTACAGGTATGGACGAGATGGAATTCACTGAGGCGGAGTCTAATATGAATGATCTTGTAAGTGAATACCAACAGTACCAAGAAGCTACTGCAGAAGATGAATTTGCTGAAGAGGAGGAGGAAGTTGAAGCAATATAACAATGAACTTTATATTTAATAACTTGTTAATTTTAGTACCAAAATTTTGTTCATTTTGACCTCAAAAGATCGCAATTTTAATCTTTTGTGTGTTGATTTTAACAATTTTGTTTTTGTATGTAATAAGTGAAAAACTGTTTCTAACACTTGTAAATTTGTAACATGGCGGAGTGAATATTAGGTCAGGAATCGATTGAAAATGTTCAATTACCTTCTACTTTAACAATTTTTCTTAAAATATAAAGAAAATGAATGTTAAGAGATTCCGCATAATAGACCCAAACTGTTAGATTTTGTTGGGTATTGATGGATGTCTGTGAGAGTTGGCTTTTTTTGTGGTCTAATTTGTCTGAAAACAGGCTGTAACTGGGTTTTTAAGTTTAATTAAGGCTTACTTTCTTGGTAACTTAAAACCCTTGAAGTTTCATTTTTGTTTTATTAAAAGTATATTTAAAAATTAGTTATAATGACTGGGACAAATATGTTTAAACGAGAACTCTATTTGTTATAATATTATGTTGTTTTCGGTGTTAGTAAATATATCCAACCATAGAGTGAATAAATTGCATGTTTGATTAGCGTTTTTCTTTGCATTATTTAACCATACCTCTCTACGCTTTTGATGTAGTCTTTGGTCTTTGTTAGATGAACAATAACAAGTATTTGCTTTTTTGCGTGTTTGACTGCTTGGTATGTAAATAATTAATTGTTTGTTGCGGATGGAACCGGGGGAATAATGATAGTGCGATTTTACCACGAAGAGCTGGAGCGTTAAGTAAAAATATTTCTTTTTGTGTGCGAAGTGTTTTTGAGTAATGTATTTTACGCTATTGACTTGTTCCGGACTCCAAACCACATTTATCATTTAAAACCTCCAGGTGATTGAACTCGACCAAGCAACTTACAAAAAAATATGTCCGGAACATGCTTTAGGAAAAGGTAAGATATTAGATGATTTACCTTGGCGGAGAAACTTTAGTAGAACTGTATATTCCGCAGTTTTGCATGGAAGTGATATGATTTTGTAGCTATACCGAAGTGTGGGTGATAAGATATACAGTTTATTTTTGCATTGTAGTTCTGGTACGTAGGTAAAATTTAATATCGTTTATATTTTATAAGAAAATCTAAATTTTCAGCAAACTTATTTATTTATAAAATAATTAGAAGCCAATTTAAGCTGGTAGCTAATGTAATTAGCGATTTAGGGGCATTTCTTCAAGAAATGGCTAATGACATAACGATCATTGTTTTGTGTGCTGCTGATGTTTCTTTACGTTTTTTGACCCGAAAGTTGAGCAATATTTAAAAGCTGTTCAGCTATGTGGAGGAGGTTTTCAAGAGAGTTGTGATTGGAGAGATGGGCAGCTCAGTTGGCAAATAGAGGACTGGAGCAGGTGGTGGGGGAGAATACCAGAATAGCTAATTAAAGGAGAGGAATATGGAGCTCTGCTGGATGTGGTGCTGGTGAGACCATTGGAGGTGGTTGTCAGCAGTGTGGTGATATAGGGGATGAGTGACCACTGGGTCGCGGTGGTTGAGTTTTAAATGGGCCAGCGAGTAAATAAGGAAAAGAGGGAGAAAGTGCGTAAAATATGCGGGTAGGGCAGATAAAGTGGGGGGTAGAAGCAAATCTTAAAAGGGAGTATTGTAGATGGGTAAAGATAAGGGGACTTGATGGAAAATGGGCCGCCTTGAGAGACGTACTAGAGCAGATGGTGGAGTGTTTTGTGCCTGGAAGGAGGGTAGGGAAAGGGGGTGATCCTACCTACTTTGGGAGGGAGTGTAGATATGAGCCTTAAAGAGAAAGTGTAGGGGGCCAGGAGGAAAGGACGGGGAGAAATGAGTTGGTTAATGAACTGGGGAGGAAAACAAGGGAGGTAAGGGATGTGTACATGAAAGGCTAATGGGTGAAGAAAGGAAATGGGGCAGATCTTAACAGCTATGTGCGAAGGATGATGGTAGAAGAAGGAATAGCAGCGCTCAGGGGAAAGAGAGGGGCAGGAATCTACGGAGGACAGGGAGAAGGAAAATTTGCTACAGGAGCAAGCAGTACCTATCTGTGTTCGTAAGGTGAGAGCTAGGGGAGTATCGGAAAGTAGCAGACACAGTAGAACGAAGAGGTTTAGGGATAAGGATGGAAGAGGTGCGAAAACAGGTCGGGAGTTTGAATAGGAGGAAGGCAACTGTACTGTCCAGGATAGGGAGGTATGTAGGTACTTAACGGTGATGTTCAAACAATCCTTGGAGGTAGGGGAAGTTGCCAAACCAATAGAAAGAAGCGGCAGTGGTACCAATTTCCATGGGAGTTAGGGATAAGACTAACCCAGCGAACTACAGACCAGTCAGCCTGACGTGCTGTGTAGGGAAAGTAATGGAGATATGCTAGTGGGCAGTTATATGGTGGGAGTAACGGTTGACCTAGGTTTGGTTGGACGGTAGTATGGATTCAGGAGAGGGTTCTCGTGTGAAACACAGACGGCGGGGTTGCTGGAGGATCTAGTGTAAGTGGTGGACGGCGGGGATGCAGATGGATGCAATTCTCATAGACTTTGAAAAGGCATTCGATAGAGCACCTCACGAGAGGCTAATGGAGAAGGTAAAGAATTTGGTGGAGGATGAGAGAGTGGTCAGCCGGGCAGGAGACTTCTTGAGGGATAGAGGACAGAGGGTGAGGGTGGCTGAGGAAAGTTCTGAAGAGGGGGTAAGCAATGTCGGGAGTTCCGCAAGGGAGTATGTTGGAGCCCTGTGGTTCACGATAATGATGAATGATATTGGAGAGGGGATGGAGGCCAGGATGAGAGTATTTGCAGATGATTGTGTAGTGTATGAGGTGGTGAGGAAAGGGTTCATTTGCAAGGTCACTTGAGCAGACTGGAACAGTGCACGGAGCAGAATGGGATGTCGCTGAGTGTTGAAACGACGATGGTGGTTAGGTTCACGAAGAAGAGGGAAGTGTATATGTGGAAGGGGCAGGAGATAAAGGAGGCAGAAGAGAGTAAGTACCTGGGGGTGACCTAGGATCGGTAAAACAGGTTCAGCGGGTGGCGAGTAAGGGTAGGAGGGCGCTGCAGGGGGCAGGGAGGAGAATAAGGGAGAAGGCACACTCCACATTGGTCAGGCCAGTGATGGAGTATGGGACCCCTGCCTAGTGACCGAGGTAAGTGAGCCGGAGAAGGTACAGCATAGAGCAGCGAGGTGGGTGATGGGTATGTGGAAGGTAAGGAAAGGGCATTCTTTCGTGTGTGGGATAAAGCCATATATTCACGCACTCGCTCACACTCGAAAATGAAGTCAGAGGCTGTTCCCGAATACCTGATTAAAAGAACCAGTAGGCTTAAAAGATCCTTTAAAACTGCACCCTTTAAGGATGTCGGCCATTTCTGTTGCCCTTTCGAATAGTTGCAAGGATCCTCACGGAAATTGCCAGTGCTGCCGTCCATGAAAAGTAGAGATGCTCGCTTCCTTTCATGCATTCTTGTGGCGTTTAGGGGTTTGTGGCGCTATCTTTTGGTAGAAAATATAACAATAGTCTGTTGCTTTAGCCAGTGAACTGCAGTCTACACGATTTTATGTACAGTCTAAAGGTGGACTCACAGAGATCTGACACGTCCGTCCGCTACCTGACAGTCCCTCAACAAGCCGGACAATTCACAATGTTCAAATACTTCTCCATTCTCATGCTGCCAACTGACTAGAAGGATTAAATAGTGGCGAAGATTTCTCATGTATAGGTTGGCGAACATTACAGTTAAGCACTTAATAAAACATTAAACTCAAAATTTTTCTGCCTTGACATTTATTAATGTTTTTTTTTCAGATTTACGTACATAATTTCTTACACTTCTATGCCTTGGGCTATTTTTGTATCAAACATCAAACTTAAAAATTTGGTCAATCGTAAGTTAAAAACATTTAATTAAAGCAGCTAAACAAAGAAAGAAATATTTAAACCTTTTAAGATAGTAAATATAGACTGCTGGCAGTGGGTATGTTGCTAACATTTAGGAGGTTGTTTCATCCTTCCGTCAAAACATGGAAAGGTTTCGATGGACGGGCAGAATCATCCGGACCATCTGATTGGCTGCTGGTCATGTGATGGACGTACGGATGAGATGGATCGTTTGAGTCCAACGTTAGAGATAGACTTGAATCTGTAAAAATGGAAATTTAATTTAATAAAATGTGTGAAAAAGTTTGTAAATTGCAAACAGATGACTGCAGAAAAGTATTTCTTTGTATATCCACGAGGTTTTGTTACTGTAAAAAGAATTTGGACATATCTTCCACGGCTAGTTTCTTTGGTTAAGGCAGCATTTGTTAAGAAAACATTTTTGCTGTTTGAAAACCGCAACAGAGTGCTTTCCCATTCAGTTACGTGATAGTGTATGTTGCGAGAGTGATGGGATGCATGCTTACATGTTATTGTGCAGTTGGTCTGCAACAGACAGGTAATCTCATTATGCCTGTACAAGTTGAAATTTAATGCTTGGAATTACTTAAGCTGATATTTTTCTAGAATCATCAATAGAGTATTTTTTTCTTGCCAAAATTAAAGAGACAAAACAACGAAAGCTATCAATTCTCCAAAACCTGTTCAGAATGATTGAAAACAGACTAACCAAGAATGCATTGGAATATGCACGGAAAAAGATGATGAAGCAGTGTGGATTAAGGGAGGTCAAAAAGATCTAGAATGATGCAAAATCCCAGTGGCCCAAATGTTAGAAAGTAGTAGATTAAGAACAGAGTGCAAATTTTGGAAGAGTTTAGAGATTAAAAAAGAGCTAATGAACCGCAAACGTGTACGGAAGAACAAAAGTAAAGGAGATGCGTGAAATAAAGGAAAACTACACGGATGACACTCCGGACAAATAATTGAACTACATAGTGATCCTGTAGTTTCAGGTTGCGAATAAAACTAAGGTATATTATTTGGGGTACAGGCAGTGTCTACAGATGCTTGCTACATGGTTTTCCCATCTTGCCAGCGAGAAGAGGGACTTTTTGATCTTCTAAAAAAACATGACCTTAATTACTTTGCTAACTGTTTATTGCAGAGCAATAACAGTTAGAATTATAATGGAGGGTCTGAGTCAGGGATCATCGATTTGGATTAAACTGTGTGAGTAGAAGCAGGTAGGTACCTCACGCAACGTCCTGAATATCTCGCCTGAGTGTGCCATAGGAAGCCCAAAAAAGTTCTTTAAAGATTTAAAAGTACAGTGGATTCCCAATCACCCGGGCTAATGCCTGGCGAGGGGTCCACGGATAACAGAAAAACAGGGTTAAAGCAATGTAAAAAAAAACTGATTTAATTTTTTTAATCTCGACTATCTAGACATAACACTGTAACAACCGTCCCTCAAAGTGATGCCCTGATTCGTTCCAGTAAAACAGAGCTAGTCAAGTACGGTTTTTTTTTTCCGCAAGGAAGTATTTTAATCAAAATAATTAGTTTTCCAAATATGTAAGTGTGGTTGCTGACTAGGTACCATTTTAATCAAGACACTACTACTGTTAAAATTAATTTACAGTGCTACCACATATCTCAATACATTTAAATAAATGTAGAATAACTTTTAGAGATTAAACAACCTAAAATTAAATTTAAAAATTAACATACTGCAATAGTTACAAAGTAGGGCTTGGGCGTAACATTTTTTTTCTCCCATGTAGGCACTACCAACATTTCTAAGTCACAAAATGAGAAAGATTATTTAGCCTGTTAACGTAATTCCAGACTCTGTTGTTTACTAAATGAGTGTCTGCCGCCCTTGAAACTTCCGGCTTTTCTCTCCAGAGCTGCTGTTGACTTGCAGGATGGCGGAATATAAACGTTTGCTGAACACTCGGGCACCGCCGGAAATAATTATGCAATGAAGGAAGTGAATAGATTTTGAGGAAAAGCTAAATATTGTTTGTTGATTTGTCACATTAATTCGTTGCATTACTAATTCATTGCGTTGTAGGTATTTAATGCAACACAAGTGCTGTTGCCATTGTGGGCGCATGGAAATAAAAAGTAAAAAATTATTTTTGTTTTTATGGTTCATGAAAGTGAAACATGGCACGGTTAATCCGCAAACCGGATAACCCGTACCCGGATAATCGGGAGTCTACTCGCTTCCTAGGGCACACTTGGGAGAGATACTTGAGGATGTTGAAAGGGGCACCTACCTGCTTCTACTCACACAGTTTAAGTCAAATTGGTGAACTCTGACTAGGACCCTCCCCATATTAGTCAGGCTTATAGTCTAGGGATAAACACCTTTGCAGTGTCATAAAGTAAACAGTTTTCTACTTTAAATTAAGCTGTTTGGGAAGTTCTGTTCGTTAAATTAAGACCCGAAATCCCACTTATATTTTTGGGGCCATAACTTGGAGACTGAAGCAATCAGGGACCTAACACGGCAGTTTCGAGCACAGCTTAATTGTTTTGTAAATTGATTTCCCAAAGTTTCAGCGTTGTCGACTGCCGTTAGCAGAGCCATCACTGCCTCTTGGACTTGAATGAAAGGTTTTTCCATTGCTGTTTTGTGAGTCAGCAAGAAACCACAAACGACAAGCGAACACAAATCATTCCATCTGCACATCTTTATTCAGCAGTGCTGTTCTGTCATTTTTTTTGTTGATTTATGTTATGAAATGCATCATTAAATTCACATGGCAGTAGTAAGTGAAACTTCGTTTTAACTGTCAGTTTCTGTTATCAGTCATCCTCTAATAAAAATGTGTATCAAATAATAAATAGACTATTTTAAAACTGTTCACAGATTACTATTACTTCCTACTGTATAAAGCTAGATATATTATTTACTTTTAAAATATATTTTTTTAATTTTCGTCTCTAGCCCGTAGTGAAATCACGCTAGTCCGCAGTGAAATCACGTTACTGTAAGCATGTATTAAGATATTTCTGTTTCTTGTCTTTTTGATTATTTGTTGTATCCCTGGTCCAAATGGTGACAGTTAATCAAAGTTTTACTCTATATGTCACCATTTCACAGGGTGTCTGCTGGTCATGAAAGTCATGAAAAAGGAAACTGAAGGACTGGTCCTTAAAGTCATGAAAAAGTAAAGATTCTGAAAGAAAGTCACGAAAGTGACAAGTAATTCCATAAACAAACAGCAATGGAGCTGGAAGTGACGAAACTTTAAAAAAGTCATGAAAATGTAAGGATACTGAAAGAAAGTCACGAAAGTGACAGGTAATTCCATAAACAAACAGCAATGGAGCTGGAAGTGACGAAACTTTAATTCCCAGCAGCCTTTTGCCGATTCAAATTTTGTGTTTTTTGATGCCTCACTTCAGTTTACAGCTGTACGTTAAATATACATGGTGAGTGACTGGATTAGGCCGAATGGCAGAATGCTGGATAAAAGACCTTTAACCGTACAACTTAGGCCTTTTTTTTTCTTCCAAGGCTAAACACAGATGCTAAAACCTTTTTAATACAACACTATATATTAAGGGTAGCACCTTAAAAGCACTGATATATGATCACAAACGAATACAGTGTGTCCATAAAAGACTGTCCGAGTTTCAATGGTATGTTATAACAGTTTAATTTAGACTATTTACAACAAATCATACATCAAATTGAAGGTAAACTAACCTGGTTTTTCTTACGACTGTTCAATATGTGCACCTTTAGTTATATGGCACACATCCAACCTAAAGTCCAATTTGTCCCGCACTTTGGTTAACACGTCTGGAGTAATGGAAGCAATAGTCTCTTCAATTCTGTGTCTCAACTCTGGCAAATCATCAGGTAGCGGTGGAACGTAGATACAATCTATAATAAAACCACAAAGTAAAAATAAAATCGCATGGCGTTATGTCAGGTGAACGTGGAGGCCAGCGAAAAAGAGCTCTGTTGTCTCGACCATTACGACCAAATCCAACGGCCAGGGACTTCGATGTTCAACCACTCGTATAAACGAAACGGAACGTTGAACTGATATTGCAGATTCACTCTTAGCAAATTGTAGAACACAAATCGCTCTATGCTCCGGAGTCACCATTTTGCGCAGGTGTTGCTGCGAGCGAGAAAACAACAAAGCAGTACTTGTGCATGCGCTTATCTAAAACTTTTTGAGTTACTCTTTAGTTGTGACCTTGAATCAACTCTCTACATTGCTAAAGTTGATATTATTAAAACCATATATTCACGCACTCGCACACACTCGAAAATGAAGTCAGAGGCTGTTCCCGAATACCTGATTAAAAAAAACCAGTAGAAGTTAACACAACCTTGAAAACTGCATCTTTTAAGGATGTCGGCCTTTTCTGTTGCCCTTCCGAATAGTTGCAAGGATCCTCACGGAATTGCCATGAAAAGTAGAGATGCTCGCTTCCTTTCATGCGTTCTTGTGGCGTTTAGGAGTTTGTGGCGCTATCTTTTGGTAGAAGATATAACAATGGTCTGTTGCTTAACCAACTGAGACATTTTTTATGTTTTATATTTTATATGCTACTTGTTGATTGATGTAAATTCTTATTGGCAAACAAATTCTGTTAGTTTTTTTTTTTACAGGGCCTTAATTTTCTTGTCACTGGTGGAATATAAACGTCTGCTGAACACTCGGGCACCGTCGGAAAAAATTATGCAATGAAGGAAGTGAATAGATTTTGAGGAAAAGCAGAATATTGTTTGTTGATTTGTCACATTAATTCGTTGCATTACTAATTCATTGCGTTGTATTTAATGCAACACAAGTGCTGTTGCCATTGTGGGCGCATGGAAATGAAAAGTCAAAAAATTTTTTTTTAACGGTTCATGAAAGTGAAACATGGCACGGTTAATCCGCAAACCGGCTAACCCGTACCGGGATAATCAGGAGTCTACTCGCTTCCTAGGGTTCACTCGGGAGAGATACTTGAGGACCTTGAAAGGGGCACCTACCTGCTTCTACTCACACAGTTTTAAGTCAAATTGGTGAACTCTTGACTCGGACCCTCCCCTTGTTAAGCCCGCCGCACACGGTACAATATTCCTTTCAATATTGTATGCTAGGAGTCGTACTGGCTCTACTACTTGTTTCTCCACTCGAATTCAAACTGGATACTAGTAGCTGTACTAGCTGGGCTACTGGTTTTGCGTAATAGACTGCGTCCTATTTTCGTTACTTGCTGTGTTACATTATTTAAGGAGTGGCCAATCAGAACTCACGAAAACAGCACGAGGTGTTGTTTACACTTTTAAGCGCGCATGTCGTGATAAACATGGACGGAAATAAGCGGAATAGTGACCAACTCCTCGTTTTAATAAATGCATACAAAGAAGAGCCTTCTTTGTATGCAGTAAAAAAATTTGAATTATCATAATAAAAATTTGTTGTGGAGAATATTCTCTTAACAAAACTAGTAAGGCAGCTAGAATCGTGTGCAGCAGAAACTTGTAGCGCGCCTAGTGTTTCAGCTTGTAGACTACACAGTACAGAAACCAGTAAGCATTCTAGTAAGCAAACTAGTAGAACATATTGTACCGTGTGCGGTGGGCTTTAGTCGGGCTACATAGTCTAGGGATCATGCCGAGTTTTTGTTTGTGACGCAGGGGCGTGTCGTCGCGGCCGAGCCGAGCACATGAGCAGTGATCGTCGGCTGCCGCTGTGCGCGCCTTCGACGCCATGGTGGTGAGTCGAAGCGATGCGAAGCGCAGGCGCAGAGAAGGCAACGTCCTGGACACCTCGCTGAGGGAGAGTCCGAAGAGGTGAGTCGGCCGTCGTTTGCGCAAGACCGCGAAAGATATCTTTTTCATTAAAATCAAGCTTTTCAATAAATGGTACAAGGGCTAGAAAATATAATTTAAGGATTTTAATTTACCTATGAAAATAAGATACCTGTTTCATTAAAATCAAGCTTTTCAATAAATGGTACAAGGGCTAGAAAATATCATTTAAGGAGTTTAATTTACCTATGAAAATAAAATACCTGTTTCATTAAAATCAAGCTTTTTCAATAAATGGTACAAGGGCTAGAAAATATCATTTAAGGATTTTGATTTACCTATGAAAATAAGATACCTGTTTCATTAAAATCAAGCTTTTCAGCTGCAGTAGCAGTGTCCCAAATTGGTGTCTGACGGACGCTGATCGCTCTTTGGCCCACGTGACCTTTTGACCCCCGTGGATGGTGTTGTGGTCAGTGGTCTGAATCATAGGTCAAACCTGAACCTTTCGGTGTCCTCTGGTAGCAGAGAACAAAATCAGAAAGACTCTCGATAGTTAAGTTAGAACCGTTCTCTTACAAAAAATGTTGCTGTTTGTCTTTCTTTGCCTTCTACGGAACAGAAATATCATGGAAAATCAGAAGGCTGTACACGCAAATTAATTTTTGGCGGTGTTATTAGAAATCATTTATTATTATAATTTATCAGCAGAATAACAACATTTTGTTGAACTCCCATATATTTCAAATGTTAAATTAATATTCAAAACGTGAGCTACGTACTCATTTACAAATCATGGAAACAATAAATAAAATCAATTGAAAAAAAAAATTAATTTTGGCTCTATAGTTCTGGTAACTACTTTAGAAATCGATACCTATAATCGGAGATTGCTATTGTAGACGGCAGTTTTATGCGCGACAATGTGATGTCATTCCGTTAGGATAAGGACACAAACTACCCTTAGGTTCAGAATGGTGTAGACGAGCCCTACCTATCTCAGAATAAGGTTAGTTTTCTGGAAATTAAAAAAAAAAAAAAAAAGATAAATTCCAAACAAAATTTTCTCAAGGAAGGTTTTATTCCACTTAAGTTGATAGCCATACTCTAAATATAGTTATTTTCATATGTTCTTGCTGCATTTAGCACAGGAAATGATTGCTGAATATAGTTGAAATTGAAAAATCACCCAAACGTTTTGCATCCTCAACGGCATGTTTTGGGCTTTGTTCAAGTCACTAGGGCTTGCGAATTCTGTGAGGCATAGAGAGAAAGATGATTTTCTTTGATCACTTGTCATGAGTCACACCAATTTTCTAGTGTTTGAACTTCATCCACTAAAAATTCTTTGATGTTATATCTTCTCTGGTTCAACATGAGTGGCAGAAAGCGGGATGTTGTATGGCTTTGATTTGAACATGCTGAGAACCAAAGTAACTAACATAATAAAAAAAATTGGTTAAATAAAAAAATTGTTAAATAAAAAAAAAGGTTGTTTGGGTTATTAAATAAACAGTTTTTTTTTTGCAACCCTGTTCCTGACTTGGTGGACGGTATGACTGTTTTGAATGACTAAAGTAAAATCTGTGGTGTCGATCCATGTGAAATCAACCAGTGCTCTGAACCTTACCATTTCAGTTTTTGATAATTTTTGTTACACTGTTGTACCCATGGAACAGTTGAAAAATACAAAAAAATATAAAATTGTTTATTAATGTAAATTTTTTAAGTTTGCAAAAATTACATTTTTTTTAATGGTTGTTTTTTAATAGAGCTATTACTGGAGTCCCGGAAATTTTGCAGATTACTCTGGCCTCAGGATAGAATTCAAAGTTATAGGTTTGCTCTACCCATGTTTACTTTCCCATTGGTTGATTTCATAGCGAGAACATTTTTATCCTTGTTATTTGGCACTACCTGATTCGCTTAACTTCTCTCCCGGCTGGGCGTCGTTGGCTCACGGTCGTAGGAGGGGCGTGTCCAGACAACTGCGGTCCAATCACGAGCACAGCGCGACGGTGTGGATGTTTTGCATTCTAGCCTTGCGACTAAGTGAATGCGCGAAAATCCAGTGGCTCTAGCTATTACTCGAAAACTGTTTGCCCAAAAAAAAAAAAATTTGAAATATGTGTAGTTTTCGTCTGTTCTATGAAACGTAGATGGGTGAGGTCCGAGTTAAGTTATTCATGGTTGGATTTCACGTGGAGTGACCGTGTGCCTGCCTGGAGGATGAGTGTGTTCGTGTGTGTGGTCCAAAATTTTTATGTTTGCAAAAAATAAATTTTTTTTTTACATTTTTTTTAAATAGCTATTACTCAAAAAGTTTTAGCCCCAAAAAATTATAAATTGTTTAGTATTCATATTTTCTATGAAATGTAGATGGGTGAGGTCTGAGTTAAGTCACGCGGAGTGACCGTGTGCTGGCCCGGAGGGATGTGTCGAGCGCGGAGAGGGGCGTGTGTGCGGTCGCAGGGCCAAGGTGCACGCGCAGCGCAAGTTCGCGCAGGGCTCGTCCAACCCCGGCAGCCTGGCGGTGACGCCCGTCAAGGACAAGGAGCAGCGCGCCCGCAGCAACGGGGTGGCGGCGGCCGCCGAGCTCCTGCCGTCCAAGCGGCCCCGCACCGAGGACTTCCTCACCTTCCTCTGCTTCCGAGGTGCTCATCCCCGCCCTCACCGACTCGCTCCTTGCGACGCTAGCAACATTCACAAATACAACGCTAGCAACAATGACAAAAACACTAGCAACATTAACAAATTAAACGCTAGTAACATTGACAAAAAACACTAGTAACATTAACAAATCAAACGCTAGTAACATTGACAAATAAAACACAGGTAACATTGACAAATAAAACACTAGCAAATTTGACAAAAAAAATGCTAGCAACATTGACAAATAAAACGCTAGTAACATTGACAAATAAAATGCTAGCAACATTAACAAATAAAATGCTAGCAACATTAACAAATAAAACGCTAGTAACATTAAAAAATCAAACGCTAGTAACATTGACAAATAAAACACAGGTAACATTGACAAATAAAACACTAGCAAATTTGACAAAAAAAATGCTAGCAACATTGACAAATAAAATGCTAGTAACATTGACAAATAAAATGCTAGTAACATTGACAAATAAAATGCTAGCAACATTAATAAATAAAACGCTAGGAACATTAACAAATAAAATGCTAGGAACATTAACAAATAAAATGCTAGGAACATTAACAAATAAAACGTTTGTAACTTTAACAAATAAAACGCTAGTAACATTAACAAATATAATGCTAGCAACATTAACAAATATAATGCTAGCAACATTAACAAATAAAATGCTAGGAACATTAACAAATAAATTGCTTGCAACATTAACAAATAAAACACTAGCAACATTAACAAATAAAACCCTAGGAACATTAACAAATAAAATTCTAGGACCATTGACAAATAAAACGCTAGTAACATTGACAAATAAAACGCTAGTAACATTGGACAAAAAAACGCTACTAACATTAACAAATTAAACGCTAGTTACAATAACAAAAAAAACACTAGTAACATTATCAAATAAAACGATAGTAACATTGACAAAACGCTAGTATCATTGACAAATGAAACGCTAGTAACATTGACAAATAAAATGCTAGCAACATTGACAAAAACAACACTAGCAACATTAACAAATAAAACGCTAGTAACATTGACAAATAAAACGCTAGTAACATTGACAAATAAAACGCTAGTAACATTAACAAATAGGCACATTTATAGTTTTGTTCTTTCTATCGTAGTTAAAAAGTTTTGTGTGAACATAAAATAAAATGTCTACAAATCTGATCAAGATTATCAGGAGATCCAAATTAACGAGGGCTGGATAAATGAGGTCTGATTGTATTACATTACTACAATATAGTCCGGCTAATCCAATAGAGTTCATTGTGGGAAAAAAAACCTTGAATTGTTTTCAATTTTAAAAATTATTTTTGGTTTCTTGACACAGTTATTAACATGTTTATCAATTTTATGTTACTCAAGTATTGATACGGATTTGTTTGTTGTAAGGAATAGATTATGTAAGGTATTAATTCCGGTTAATTTTTCCATATATTAAATTAAAATTGAGAGAGTAAACAAATTCAATTTGGGGAAAAGAAACGAAACAAATCGTGGCCGCTTAGTTTTGTAAACAATACAGGCTACGTACATAACCTCTTCTGCAGCTAGCGTGTTGTTTTGCTACCACGTGGTTAACTTCACCCGCTTATAGATCACAGACACAATATGGCCAACATAATTTAACAACACAAATATTCAAAACATATTTATGTAGTTGTAAATTCGGTTTTAATACATGTTCATATTTATGTTATTCAAGTTCACTATCAAATAAAGTATAAATGTCATCTTACGTATTAATTTAACTATTTTAATCGCATATATGGTTTGAAACATGAGCATTTTTATTTTCAAACAGGTAAACTATGTATTTACAGCAGTATATTTGCTTGTGTTGCCACAAAATTCGTCCTTTACTCTTTGAGATACTTCATCAAGTACAGCATGGCCAATATAAGCAGTGCTTGTTCAAGTATTACTTTGTCAAGTATAGGTTTATGAATTCATTGCTGGAATAAGTACGCACTACTTGAAGAATAAGCACTACTTTATAAAGTATTATGCTTATTCGGCAAACAAGCCTTCGTCTATGAATTTCGCCCTTTAAAGTAGTGAGTTCCGTGTCGCGCGTGCAGGCACGCCGCTGCTGCCCGCCTCGCTGGACCTGTTCAGCGTGGCGTCGGCGCCGGACGCCGCGGAGGATGATTCGGCCAGCGCTCAGCACGGGGAGGGCAGCACGGCGCGCGGGAGCAGAGCGACGCCCTCAGCCCCCCTCCCGCGCGCCTCCCGCTCCAACGACCGCGCCGGGGAGACTGCTGCGGTGAGTCGTCGCGCCGTCCCGCCGTGTCCTGCCGGCTGAGAGAAACCAGCGAGACGGGGGATTTGACGCGGGCTGAGAACCAGCGGCGGTGATGCCGGGGATTCGTGAATGCAGTACATATTTACCTGGAAATAATGCGTCGCACATTTCATGATAAAATCAAGTTTAAAAAGTAGGTGTTGTGCGAGTTTTATGCGAATGAAAGCATTTTTTTTTTTTGGTAGGCGAAAGTTATTCGTAAAAAACAAAACCAATCCATGGAAAGTACGTTGATTTTAAAAGTAGTGTATGCAAAAGCACGCCAAAAACAATTTAAATTCGTAAGTCATGCGACAAAATACGTTTTTTTTTCAATTTTGAATAGGAAAACGAAAACTGTGACCCAAATGTGAGCCGGAACTAAGGAATAACTGTCGTAGTACACGCCACGAAAGAGCACAGACCATCAAATGTTTTTAACTTGGCACTTGACAGAGCACGCGCATTGCATGCAATCAGCGAGTTATCCGTATCGATATTCACTGTACACACGCCCTGTACGGGAATCAACATAACCAAACATGAATGATGCCAACTAGCTATGGCTGCATTTTTATAAGCGGTACACAGCGGCAATGAAAACGGAACAGATAAAAGGTTACAACTTTTAAAAATGTCTTCTAAAGAAAATTTACACAGCAGACAACTTCGTATTTCAGTTAATTAAAGTAGCGGTAATATCCGAATGAATATTAGATTTCAGCTTTAAAATACGTCGTTTCATACGGAAAATAAACCTACACAAAGTGCTCGGAATCTAACAGCGGGATCAAAAACATAATGCAAGGTTTATGTGAGAATTTTTTTTTCTGCAAATTCTGACGCCCTAAAATAAAGGTGCGACGAGCAGCGAAGGCGCAGGAGGCCCCAGTAGGGGGCACGGTCCTGGGACAACTGGTCGTTGACTGCTCAGATGCGACCTCTCGTGCTGTCCTGGCTGGAGGGAGGGTGAAGTATGTCGGCCCGCCCCTTCTTCCAGGGCTGCGGAGGGGTGGCGAGCAGCTGTACTCCAGGTCCAGCAAAGCCTCGTGTGCTCCTAGGGCCGGGCGGAGGGGTAACCGACATCGGAGCCCTTTGACTGTGGTGCGCGCAAGTCACGAGTTAATATCAAATGTTTGGCTTTGTTTTACTAGCTCCGATGTAACCAAAGTGGTTAGCTACGTGTATTATTTTTTATTAACGCAGTAACATCTCGTGAAAATTCTTAGAAAAAAAACCTTAGAAATCAAGGAGGAATTTCGTTTTGGCAAAAAGAGTGGCCAACCATGCGTATTGTATTTGTACAAAATACAAAATGGTGTAAAATACAATTGCATAACTACAAAATAGTGTCAGAGGTAGTACTGCGTTCGGATTCTTACCCGGACGTTCATGCTCTGTTTTGTCCCAGATCCTCCAGTAGTTTAAGTTATTTGTAAACCGT
This sequence comes from Bacillus rossius redtenbacheri, assembly GCF_032445375.1. NCBI lineage: Eukaryota > Metazoa > Arthropoda > Insecta > Phasmatodea > Bacillidae > Bacillus > Bacillus rossius. Next base: position 38,675,473 of record NC_086344.1, read on the forward strand.
TCCCTGAATAGTTTTCCAGTAGTAACTGCGAACATTAAAAAGCTATGTGTAGAGACCGGAAAAATTCGCGGGTTCAATGACCTGCAGGATGAACTCCACAGTTCTACGTACACTCGGTCAAATGTGACCCACTCATTGGCTGCTGTCTTGTGAGAACGTTCCAACGTAGCGGCCTGTGATTCGATACAGCTTCGGTCGGGTGTTTCTCGTTGGCCCAGAGTCATCTAGGTGAGTTGTGAGCCACGAAAGAGTAACGTCTATCAAATGTTGTTAACTCGGCACTTGACAGAGCACGTGCGTTTTTATAAGCGGTACACAGCGGCAATGAAAACTGACAGATAAAGGTTATAATATTTAAAAATGTCTTTAAAAGAAAATTTACACAGCGGACAAATTTGTATTTCATATAATTAAAGAAGCGGTAATATCTGAATGAATATTAGATTTCAACTTTAAAATACGTCGTTTTATACGGAAAAAGATACCTACACAAAGCGCTCGGAATCTAAAAGCGGGATCAAAAAAGTAATGCAATGAAATGAACTAGCGAATGTTTCCCGATCTCTAGTTATGTGGCTGCCAAGTTGTTGTAGAGTGATGTGCGTTGCGTGTTCTGCGCAGGGGCCGGGGGGCGGGCAGCAGGCGGACGCGGACTGCCGGCGACGGCCCAGCACGGCCGTGCAGGCGCTGCGCAGGAAGTACCAGGAGCAGCGCCTGGCCAAGCAGAAGGCCGCCACGTTGCGCAAGCTGGCGCAGAAAGGTGCGTGCCCGCCCGGCTTCTCGTGCTATACCCGGGCCGTTTCGCAGTCGGGTTCCGCTTGTCATCACCGACGAGATTTTGTGGTTTTTATGTCTCGCGCAATTTCGTTCTTAAAGAAGGAGATTACTGTGTTACTGTTTTTTAAAAAAAACATAACTATTTAGTTGTGAAGAAATATTCGACCAATATATTTTTTTATTTATACTTTTGATGCAGCAAATTAAGTAAGGCAAGTTTACATGTTCGGGATGAAACAATTTCTTTTCGTGCCAAAAAATTCTTCCGTGAAGTAGGTGCTAAACAAACGTTCTCGGAGATTTGCATCTGGTGGCAGATACATTTTATTTGAAAGCTCCTTTGATTCCTGGTCAACTACTTCTTATCATTTGTAAATTTCTCTCTTTCAAAAAAAAATATTTTTAGAATTTTTTTTTTCTTTAAATATAAAATGTTTGTAATTTGATGGCAATTTGAGAATTCTAGTGGCCCTTCCCTAATAAAGCTTCAGTTGCTGTTGTTGCAAGGTTGTCGGCTTGTTTGAGAGGGTGCCCGCCGGAGTGGTCTGGCGAGGTGGTGGCGACGCGGCTTGTGTGTGTTGCAGTGAAGGGCAAGAACATGATCCGCACGAGGTCGTCCACGCTGAAGGAGCAGGCGGCGGGGACGCCCGCCCCGACCACGGCCGGCCTGCCCCCTGAGAGGCCCGGCCGCAGCGCCGAGCGACGCAAGAAGCTGCCCGCCCCCGCGGCCGGGCGCCCCGCCGACAGGAGGTCTCGTCTTCTCTCTCTCCCCCTCTCCTCCCTCTCCCTCTCTCTGTCTCTCTCTTTCTTTCCTGTGTTCTCTCTGTGCGTCTCTTTTGTGTGAGCTCGAGTTTGTTTTCCTGAACAGGCAGGTGTCGTGCAAGAACGGGTCAGCTCACAAACGTTTAGAACTACCGTTGGGCACACGTTTGGCCGCTATATGGCACAAAAGCATGGAATTTTGGTTAAATAATTATGGCTTAATCAGAATTAGTATGATTCATTAATAACCTTAAAAAGTCCTTGATTTGTCTTGAATGATGTCCTTACGGCTATTATATAATAAAATTTAGATGGCGGTCGTTTTGAGAAACGCAGGGACAGTTAATGTCTGGGAGAATGTTTGTCCCGGAGGTCTGCCTGAGGGTGACGGGGGGTGGCCGGGGTGTGCAGGGGGGCCACTAGGGGGCGCGCCATCCTGCAGGGGAGCCCCCGGGACGCGGGCGAGGGACGCAGGAGGGCCGGCCTGCGCAGCGGCAGCGCTCCCCTCGCCGAGGACTCCGCCCCCGCGGCGGCCCACAGGGGCCAGCGCCCCGCCAGGTTCCCGGACCATGCGGTCAGGAGAGGTGAGTGTCCGGCTCGCCAGCCTTCCTCATTTCTCTGTTGCACCCGAATATCATGACGGGTCAACACGGGAAAGTCTGGCCGATCAGCGTGCTTTCAAGCTATTCTACGCTCTGCTTCGCCAGATGCCAATTACTTGTAACTAGTTTCACGCTCTTAACCCTGCTGAATTATTTTTCATGTGTAGCTCTCCTTTTTTCCTTGAATCATGTGACGTTGCTGTACGCGGTGTGATTCCAAGGGACAGGTGAGCCAGATCCAACCGAGGGTTGGAACGGGAGATTAAAGGATGGCGAACCTTGCTCGACGTGGGAGATCAAAGGGTCATGTTAATGTTGTATTAAATATATGTGGACTGTATCGAAAAGTTTTTTAACCGACGACGCAACATTTAAATTCCGCGACAGCATCTGCCCGCACCATTGTGACCTGCCGCCATCGTGCCGATCGAAACGAAGACTGTTTTTTTTTTGGTTCTCACTGCAGGGATGCCACCCTCACGGTTTATGGACGCCAGAACTTGCAGTGTTCCGACATGGGATATTTAACCCATTTGCATCCACTCACTTTAATGTTAGACATACCATGGAATCCATAAACTTTTTTATATATTACTATTATTAAAGTTATTTTCTATTTTCATTATATTTTTATTCTTTTAATAAAATTTTAAAAATAGTTTAAGTTTCACGATAATATACCTTTGTTATAACAATACTAGCTACTCTGAGGGGTTATTTTCATTCTAAAGGGGATTTTTTCAAGTTTTTCGGGCAGATTAGCCATTTTGCGTACCAGTACGCCTATGGTGTTATCGGCCAGAAAAACAGCTGCGTACTAGTACGCTTGTAGATGCAAATGGGTTAAACTGTGCTTATCACTTGGCCCGGTACAAGTGCCACAAAGTCAACTCACAACACAGTTCTGTATTCAAGAGTCCACGCTAAGTACCAAACATGTTGAGAAACGTAGGTGCGCTGTGTACTGCCGGCGGGGGGGGGAAATGCGGGGCGGAGGTTGACGGCCGTGCTCTGTGTTGCGCAGACAAGGACAAGATGCCGGTGAGCACGCCGTCTGACTTCTCGTCTGACGACGACCAGCCGCTGGCGAAGAAGGTGCGTCCGGCGGAGAGCGGCTCCCGCAAGGTCGCCAAGCGCATAGTGCGCAGCGCCAGGCGGGTCAAGTCGCGCATGATGACTCGCTCGCGCGTGCAGCGCGCGGGCGGCGCGGAGGAGCCGGCCGCGCCCAGGTGGGTGTCCCCCGCTGCCTGTGGTCCCGTGAGCCACCCACACCACAGCTCTTTCGTCTCAAACTGTCTCGACGGATGTTTACTGAATTGTACTACTGGCTCGCTGGAGGAAAGGTTTTGTTGGAGATTAAAAACTGGCGAAAATGACCGTGTTTTCTCGTATAATCGTCGCACATTTTATTCTAAAATCAAGTTTGAAAAGTAGGGGTGCGACGAATGTGCGCAAAAAAAAAATTTTTGTTACGTTAAGTTATTCATAAAAACAAAACCCGTTCATGGAAAGTACGTTTATTTAAAAAAAGGTGGAGTATACAAGAGCACGCCAAACAATCTATATTAATAATTCCTTAAATAAAAACCTTTCTTCAACCTTAAATAGAAAAACCAAAACGCGAATGCAAGCCACTTGAATCTGACGTGAACTAACGTGTCGTAGTACACACTTACCACGAAAGAATGCGGGCTATCAAATGTAGTTAACTCGGCACCGGACAGAGAGCGCGCATTGTAAGCACTCGTCGAGATATCGATATTCCACTACGTGCGCGCGCTCTATACGGGAATCAACATAACCAAACATGAATGATGCGCTGGCTACATTTTATAAGCGGTACTCCGTGGCAACGCAGACAATCAGATAAAGGAAATAATGTTTAAAAACGTCTTTATAAGAAAATTTACACGTCAAACAACTTCGTATTTTTCCGTTAATTTATTAAGTGGTAATGACTTTAAATTCCATCGTTTTATACGGAAAAGATACCTACACAAAGCGCTCGGCATCTACTAGCGGGACCAAAAAAATCATGCGACGTTTACGCGAGAAGTTTTTTTCCCTGATTTTGACAGCCTAAAATATGGTTGCGACGATTACGCGCGTGCGACTATTGTGCGATAAAACACGGTAGCTTCTACTGCGCAGCTTAGGTTCTCCCCTTCCTTCTTTGCGACTGAGAATTTCCGTCACTCCCCTCTCTGTCGCAAAGAAGGTGGGGGGGGGGGAACCTAAGCTGCGCGGTAGAAGCTATTTTTCGTCAGTTTTTGAATCTCCCATCAAAACCTTTCCTACAGCGAGCCAGCAGTAATAGCTTGAAACAAGACACGCACCCACACGGCTAGTACATAATTTTTAGTAAAAAAAAATACGTTGAAGATTTTGTGATCCAACAAAATATGCCAGAGCGATAGTAGTGGAATATAGTCACAGGAAAATCATTTAATTTATAATGACGAGAATATGCATTAACCAACTCAGTGTGTGCGACAGACTTACTTTGGAAATTTTTTTTTATATAATATTAATTTAGTCAGTAATATTTGTAGATTAATGTGACTTACGTAGGGAATTATATATTTGTAACATAGACAGGTATTTTGTTGATTATTAATATGACAAATTTATTTTCCTTAACAAAAATTTATATTACAAAAATTTTGTGTTCCGATAATTGTTTTTTTTTAAAAAAAAGATAATATTACTTTCTGAGTAATTAAATTGAGAAAACTCTCAGTATTTTAAGAATGTTGTTTTAAGTTCATTAACTATGTATTGCATGAATTGGTAAGTACCAAAACTGTTTTTTTTCCTTCCAGATACATCATCATGAGTTTTTGCTTAATATTATTAATAACTAGGGATGGGAAAACCGATTCCCAATTTCATCGATACCTACCGATTCTACTTAAATAATTGATAATCGAGAATCGATGATAAAAGTCGATTCCCGCATGTAGCAAAAAAAATCATTTCACATAGAGGTGGGTTGTTACAGCAATTTTCGGTATCTGTTCCATCCTGTTACTGATACAGTAATGTACTAGTTACAAGTAGCTGATACTCATGTATCAACTAGAGCAGTTGCGGTCCCAGGTAGCAACATGGTATCAGCATTCTCGTTACAGATTACATATCCTCCGTGCCGTAATCACCAGCGTAAAAAGGTATCGGTGTCTCTGATACATTATTTATCACGCCCGGTAATTCTCTACCTCTGTTACTCTCATGCCCGCCTGATACAACCAGTTTCAATCAGTTCAACATTCACTGCAGTTCGTCCTGGCCGTGTATTACCCCGTAGGTACATTGTTGCGCACTGTCATGCTTTGTAGTTAGTATCTTTATAGTGAAATAAGGAATGGATAAGTGCAGAAAAAAGACTTCATTTGTGTGGAATTTTGTCACGGAAAATACAGTAAATACCCTTTATTAAGTACTTGAGGGGACCAGAAAATTACACACTACTTAATGGAGGTGTACTTTATATTGGGTTCATCCAGAAGAAATGTTACAATTTGTCACTTCGCGCCAATTTCAACAACCTGATGGCTTTTTTATTGTAGGCCTAATTACTACATTATTTTTATTATTTCTAGTAGTGAACTAATGACATAAAATAAAAAAAAGTTAAATTTCAAGACTAAACAACACAATTAAAAAAACATTGAAATCCTGCATGACCTTTTGTTACAGTTGAATTAGACATGCCAAATGCACTGACATGCAATGGAACAGAACCAGTCCATGAGAAATAATTGGCAGAATTTGCATTTTATGTGTACTTTTTCCCTAATAGCTGGACATATTCAAACCCAATTATAAAATAATGTTCAACTGTACAACATTCAGTACCCACAGTTTTTTTCATATAGTCAAGAATGTTTGTTTGAACTTTCCTTTGAGAAATGTCTTTCATAACGTTTTGCAATGCTGATACCCACACGCTTTTGGGTACTCATAACTTCTACGGGTAGGCCTACCTACATATGCTGCCGTAATACACTAAATATAAAAATATAAACTAGTTATCCACGTCGTCACGTCGCCATTAAACAAGCTTCGGGTATCGGAATTGAAAATTTTGGAATCGTCCCATCCCTATTTATAACTCATGTTCACATCTACAAATTTCATTGAAGTATTTAATTTTAAGGGGCAGTGGTATGAATTGAAAGACTTCATCTTATTTTCAACAGTTTTTAAGTCATAAAAAATTTTATGTACTTAAAATTTCATAATTTTCCTTTCTTAAATTTAGCAAAATTACTAAGCTTATGTTTTTGAATGTTATAAAATTCATATGGTAGGGTTTTTTTTTTTTTTTTTTTTTTTTTTCGTCATATGATACAGCCACAGCATTTTAGCATGCACAACTTTGTTATGCCTTTTTACTGGAATTTAGACTCTTGCTAGCTCTTGCCCACTCATGTGTCGTAAGATTATAGCGAGTAACAAATTATGAACATGTTTAGATGTGGAAAAAATTAAAATCTCGAAAGATAAAACATAAAAATATATGTAGTGTCTTATTGATTTCAGAAATTTACGGTAATTAGGGATGGGCTTTCAAAATCTTCAAATGCCATCAATTTTTTAGTGTTTGAAAATATCCAAGGGTGAAAAAATTCAAGGGTAAATATTTGGAATTTATGTAATGTATTAGAAAAATTGTGTTTCAAATTTTAAAACACAACTTGTGCTATTCTTTGAGTTTATCACAATGGAAGATATTTGAAATTTTCCTATGCATTAAAAACAAATGGTTTATTAGTTTAAGACTATCCAATTAATACATCAGCATATCGCTCAAAATAGAAGCATTGGAGTTTTTTTTTATAAAGTGTCATTTAGTTGTTGATTGATGCACTTGTAGTTTAAACAGTATACAAGAGCTGCTAATTTATGTTCAGTTAAAACACTGTTATTACAGAAGTAATGTAGTCTTTCTGGAATACTGTATATTTTAATGTAACTTTCTATTAGTATAATATGTAATGGTAGATTTGATTTTATTAGCTTTGATGTAATCAACAAGGGTATCTATGTTTTAGTAATGTAGTAATATTTCATATAAATTTCTAAGAAAAACCTTAAAAATCCTGGAAAGAAAATGGGATTTTATATATATATATGTATATATATATATTTTTTTTTTGCCAAAAGTGTGATCACCCTGTTATATCATATGGTATTTGTCTCTGAAAATTTTTGAGCTTTCTAACATCAAAGTTGGCACATTCCTGCGAATAATATTGATCTATTTTGTAATCCTACATGTGCATGAGTCCCAAACTGGCTGATACAAATATAAGGTGAGTTGGGTCTGAACGATCCATTTTGAAAACTGTCTGTAATTTTCGGCATTTTATAGAAGGGATTTTACAAATTTATGACATTTTAAAATAAGCACCTGGATGACCGAGCTATGCTCGGTATTTTTTTTGGTAAATTGTGTTTTTTAGAAATTATATTTAAATACGAATTACATAATGATGAAATATGAATAATATTTTTTTCAGCGGCCGCACATTGTGACGCACGCTCTCGTGAAGCATCTAAATCATAAGACCTTTCCGCTCGTGTAATGTTAGTCAAGTTTTGCAAGCATCTCACTCTAGCAGCACGCGTGGGACGAGCGGAAACCTGATTATTTTCGTGAAGGTTTTCTTGAAACGAGTCTTCTCTTTCTAAAAAATGAATCCTAGCTAGATCGATTTATTGCCTACGAAACCCCCTGCATGCTAAATTTCATGAAAATCGTTGGAGCCGTTTCCGAGATTCAGATTATGTATATACAAGAATTGCTCGTTTAAAGATATGATTTAGTTGAAGAGAAAAAAATGAGTGTTTGTTTTGAAAATGAGTTAACCCTTTAACTGCTATATACTTGGATGGTTTTGCAAACCCCTCAGTGCTGGAGTATTTAAAGCAAAAATGTGAAAATAACAAAAATGTTAAAAAATTTAATTTACACTAGTTTTTTTGCTATATTCCTGTTCTGTTTTTTAATATTCTTTTCTTAAAACAAGATTGCACTTTATTTACACTTACCTAAAATTTATTTTTTGTTTTTACAAATTTTTATTTGTTTTACTAGCCGCGTACGCACGGTCAGCAAGACATGTGGATTTTAAATTGTATTTTGAGAAAGTGCTAACCAAATAATTGTGGAATCGAGGAGTATATGTTTAGCTTTTAGCTCTACGTTAACCGCTTCTAAGATAAGAGAAACGAAATCATTGTTACATGTTAATCTAAAACTGATGCAGCATCACAGTGATCGCGTCCGAGTTATCTCGATCGTCGCATCAGTGTGCATGTCGGAGCACATCGAGTTAAATCGATCATAGCTAGAGACCGGAAAAATTCGCGGATTCATTTCACGACAGCCTGAAATTCATACAGTTACACCTCAGCGCTGCCCTCTGCTATCGGCTCACAACTCACCCGGGCGACTCCGGGCCAGTGAGAAACACTCGACCGAAGCACAGGCCGCTACGTTGGGACACCTTCACAAGACAGCAGCCGATGAGAGGGTGGCATCTGACCGAGTGTACGTAGAACTATAGAGTTCATCCTAGAGGTCATTGAACCCGCGAATTTTTCCGGTCCCTAATCATAGCAGTTAAAGGGTTAAGTAACGTTTATCGTAGAGATTAGGAGAGAGAAAGATAGCACCGGTGGCAAGATGCTGTGAAAGAGCGAGACGGTGGTTGTTGTTCCGCAGGCTGCCCCAGGCGAGGCCGACGCGCAAGACCAAGGAGGCGGCGGCTCTCTACATGGAGCTGCTCGGCAAGAAGCTGGCCAATCCCGACGCAGACCTGGACGACGACTCCCTGTCCCTCGACAGTTTCCCAGAACTGCCAAACGCGAGGCAAAATGGTACTTTTTTTCTGTACATTTTTTGAGTTCGTATGTCGTGAAATATTTCCTTTTTTTATTAGAAGAACTTTCTGAGCCAGTGTTGTGAAAATTAATTTCTTTTTATTTTGTAGTTTTTTTTTTTAAATTTTAAATTTTTATTTTCCCCTCATTCTCTCTTCTGTTGTGGTTTGGTGTAAACTTAAAAAAAAAAAAAAAAAAAAAGACCTTGCTAGTTTTGCTTCTGTAGCTGTAGCAGTATTAGAGTTTTTCTCTCTCTCTGCGCTCTTGTTTGTAGTTAAATTGTACATTGTATTAGACTCGTTTTGAGGTAATAAAAATACATTTTTGATCCATGCGAGTTACATTTATGAATTTCTTTTTTTCCATCCAAGAATATTTTTTTTAAATCCTTTTTTTTTAAAAAACTTTTTCAGTTTAAATTATTACATTTATTTCCCTCCAGTAAAAAAACCAAATAGTTTTTCTGCAACACAGGTGTTGCATTTCTAAAAGTAAATTACTATTAAATTCTCTGTAATGAATTGAAATTACAAAAATTTTCTAAAAATTATAAGCATATGCCTTTTTCTTATAGCAAATCATTATTGATAGTAAGTCTTCATGGTAAGATTTTACGTATTTCTCCAGTTACCAACCACAAATTCTTCATATACGTTGCAGTGCTGACAAACTTATATTCAACCAAAAACACTGATGTATTAGACTCGACTATATTATCATATTGCTGTATCTAGAAATACAATATTTTCATTTGTGTTTTAATTAAAAAAAAAAAAATTAATTAAAGTCGGTTCCTTAAATTTTTTACTGTGCTTTTCTGCACTAAAATGCTAATTAAAACACAAATAACTTTGAAAATCTGGTAAACCATCCAGTGTTAAATTTAACCGGCAGTTTGTGATATTTTGTAGGTTCGTCAACACTGATAGCATTCTGTTATTACTGCTATTTCTGAGAACTTTTAGCAGTGAAAGATTCTTGAACATTCCTTCTGTAAAAAAATACAGTTTACAAAGTATGAGGTAAAATTCAAATAGTGTTATCTAGATTGTCATCTCATTAATTAATAATTTACTTGTGGCAATCAAGAACAACCAGGTTTTAATCATTTAAGCTTCGAATGCGTAGGCAAACCTGTAAACCCACTCATTTACACTTTGTATTTAAATCTGCTAGCCCTCCAAAATAAAGCTTTGAGACTAAACACACAAATCATTTTTTTTCATATAGTGGTTTTTTTACAACTTTTATTGTAAGTACAGCATTGAAAGGGCAAATTAACATAAATCTGTGATTATTTGAGCATTCAGAACATTACAGTTAAGAAGTGTTAAAGCTACACGTGGTTCCTTGTTATTGTAAATTTTTTGACCATAAATTAAAGATTTAGAGCTGTTATAAAGCTGAAATAATTGGAACATTATTAGTTCGGTATTGCACCGAACTGAGAAAAAGGTTTTGAAGTAATGCTTCTTTAGGTGTGTTTAACTCTCAGTTTTTTTTTTGATCATGTCAAAGAAGTACAACTTCTGACACACATCCATAAAGTAAACGCACTTTTTTTTTAACATTACTGTATTTTATGTTGTCAAGCCCACGGCTATACATTTATCAAGAAAAAAATATTTGCTAATATTTTGGTCACGCACTCCCGTAAGGAAAAATGAAACTGAGGAAGTTGAAGCATCTGCCTAGTCAGAGGCGTGACTGTGTTAGTGAGGCGGGATGATAAGTAAGGTACTGGCTGGTGCCTCTAGAGCAAGGCTCGGAACAGGCGCGCAGTCTTCTCGTCTTGCATTGAGTGGTAACCGTGACATTACACGGTGGAGAAATGAAGATGGTGTTATGCAATTTCCTTGGGTGCTTTCAAGAATCTCTATTGAAACTTCCATGACTAAAAATTATTCTGGAAATATACATATATATTTTTAAAGCCATTTTCTCTCTTCTAAAATTACAGTTCAAAAATGAAATTGTGTGCCCTTATCATATCCTTAAATTTTTTTTACTTAAGCAGACACCATTCTTATATCTTGAGTTTTCAAATTGCGTAGTTTTTTCTGAAGCTCTGCACACAGTTTTTGTGCTCAAGTAGGTTTGGGACTTAGTAAAAATAAACATTTTAAGGACCATAATTCTAAATCACTCACAACCAAACGTCTTAAGTCTACTTAAGATCTCACACTGGGCCAAATGCATTAGTTGGGATGGATAGTGAAACATATGAGCACACTCAAACATTCGTAAAACTACAAAAAAATGTTTGGTCTGTCATAGCAAGTGGTGACTAAATGTATTTTCAATATTTAAACTAAAATAAATTTTGAGTTTCGAGAACTCTTCATGTGGGACAGGAAAACAATATTAAATGAGATTTTTTTTTTTTTTAAATGAATACGAATAGCGGAACTTAGTGTTATTTTTTCTAACAAACCCATTACTTGATGCACACAATTTTGGTACATAAATACTTACTTCAAATCATACAAAATACTGTAAATCCAGTATACGTCTGAAATAGAGCGATGAAACTTAAATCCAATAGTAAAATGTAACATATTCAGGATGGAGTTTAGTTTCTGGTTTTCGTGTATTCAAGATTACCTGTATACTGGGTTGAATGTGTTTTGGGCCTTATAGGATAGGTAGTAGCTTTTTGTAGGTCACATTTATTTTCTTAGCTTACATCAATAATTTATTGTCTGTGCTGTATTTTCAGGCCTGAATCATGTTCGGGACAGAGATTTTTCTTAGATTGTATCAAATACTTGGACTTATTATTATTCTGGCAGGTTTTCTTTTACCTTTGGTCACCCTATTTACATTTTTCTAATGTATTGTGACATAATTTATTCCAGCAGATGTGCAGTACTCAAAATTGTGGAGTCAGTCTGAATATTTTTAATTTTTTTAAAATTTTTTTTTATTAGGAGAAAAAAGTTGCTAACGCATAGTAACTAAACACACATGTTCGAACTTTTTTTCTCATCAGAAGTGTAGCTGTTTTTAAAATCTCCAAACTATCGTTAGTTATATGGTGGTGACTACATCATTTCTTAGTTTATTGACATAAGTTATTAGTTTTGATATTTGGAACAAAAAGTATAAATAAAAAAAAACAGGTCACTGTACAAGTAACTCATATCGTACTGCACGTACGCAAGCGTGTACGTAGTCGCAGATGCGATTGGTTGGAAAAGTCACGTGACGTTTACTGCGAGGGTTGTTAAGTGGATAAATATGGACATCTAGTTTGGACACGTCATACCTCACACTCTTAACTGAAGCAGGTTTGCTGTTATTTTTGTGCATGTATTTTATTTTTTTTAATTTTTTAATTTGGCTGCTTTCGTGAGAACTAACCCGTGGTGTTCCTGTTTGGAGGCTGTGCCCCCCCACCCTGCATGACTGTAGCCGTGCCTAGACAGCCTGGTGCTTGGTCCGCGGCCGTGCGCGCGGTGGATTCTTTGGCACGGCCTGCGGGGAAAAGGTTTCTGGCGTGTGGTCTTGCAGCTGGCTTGCCTGTCTTTCTTCCAGCGACTGTGAAATCTCGTGCATCCATTAGTTTTATTATTTCTGTGCTCGTGTACATACAGTCTCTTTGTAATTATATGAAAAATATTAGGCTACTTAAATATATATATATAAACAGAAGTAGTGTCTTATTGGTTTTTTTTTTCCTGTATGGCTGTCACTCAGTTCTTTGTAGGTAATGTTGCTTGGCTTAGCGTTAGTTATTTAGAGGTAAAGAAAACATTGTTTTTAAAAGAAATATATAATATTGTATTGCAATAGGCTTTAGTCTTCTAGGCTTAAGCTACGTGTGTTCAGTCGCTTATCACTGAGTTTTCGACACTCATTCAGGGTGAAGATGGTAACCGCCGTATGTGCCGAACGTTGGTAATAAGCGGCATACAGATATGCCTAAAGCCCAGAAAATTCTGGCCTACTGACACCGGATGCAAATTCATGCAAACTGCTTTGTTGAATTGCAAGTTTTTAATTTTCAATTTAGTATGTAATTTCGGGGAAACTCACATGTGTGCTTATTCTTGAAGTTTTGTTTGCAAAAATTAATTTGTTCCTTGGCTTTTGTTGTGCAAGTTCTCTTTGAAATTGTTAATTTGTAACACAGTCGTATTTTCCACACTTAACGAACCTGTATCCATCTCACAACCATAATTTTGGGCCCTCAAGTAGAAACAGTAAATGGCAAGCTGCTATCACACCTTCGTTTTTTAATTGGCATACGCGCTGGGTGAAGATATGTGTTGTATACCTACACGGCATCAAGTCTACTCCTACACCAATAAGATACAGTCTCCATGCCAATGTGATATCAGCTGTATGGCATAAGACATCAGCAGTAAACAAAAAAAAATATATATGTACCGGCTCTTTGCCAGTAAGATAGCATCTGTACACCAGCAAGCTTAATACTGTGCTCATGCGAGATGTTATCTGTACTGTTTCATATGTACTGTGTTTAGTCGCATAATCTTCGCACATTTTATACTAAGATCAAGTCTGAAAAGAAGGTATGCAATTTTTTTGTGTGAAAAAAGCATGTTTTGGTAGGTAAAGTTATTCATAAAAACAAAACCTGTTCATGGAAAGTATGTTTATTTACAAATTAGAGTATACAAAAGCTTGCCAAACAATTTAGATTAGTAAGCCATGCAAAAAAAAAAACATTTTGTTCAACTTTAAATAAGAATAAAGGAATACCGTGACCCGAACGTAAGCCGGAACTAATGCATAACTATTGTCGTAGTACACACTTCCCACAAAAGAGGGCGGGCTATCAAATGTAGTTAACTCGGCGCTAGACAGAGCACTCATGTTGTATGCAATCGGCGAGCTATCTATATCTATGTTCGACTACGTGTGCAAGCTCTATATGGAAATCATCAAAACCAAAAATGAATGATACCAACTAGCGCTGGCTACATTTTTATAAGCGGTACACAGCGGCGATGAGGATGAACAGATAAAGGTCATAACGTTTTGAAATGTCTTTGAAAGAAAATTTACTCGTCAGACAAATTCGTGTTTCTGTTAAATAAATAAGTTAGCTGTAATAGCCAAATGAATATTTGATTTCAAATTTAAAATACGTAGTTTAAATTATAATCAGCGATTGCATTCAACCGAGGTTCCGACAATCTTTTGCCAACTGCAACTTCCAAATGTAGAACTAAATAACACCAGTCGCAAATATCACCAGTGTCTCGTATCGACGCCTAGTGGAAAATACGCCAGAGATTGGTAAGCTAGATGCTGTAGTCTGTCTGAACCTAGTTGAACAACACTGCCACAAAATCACATTTATCGCACATCAGAATGTATGCTACAAAATTAATGCAAGTCAATGTGTTAACCCACATGTTGGGTAATGATATGAGGCCCAAAACAGCTGATATGACATGTTAAGTCTCCTCGAAATCAGCTGCACCTTGCTGAGATGAGGCGTGGCATAGGTTCTCCCTACATTCGTCACACACGGCAACGTGAAGCCAGCCCCCATACCCACACTCAACCTTCAAAAAGGAAAAGTCTTGTTCTTCATTTTGTAGTACAGTTCTGAGCAAAAGGAAAAAATTGCAGACAGCTATGGCGTTTCGGGCCAAAAATTTATGAAGCAAATAACTGGACCACTTGGAAGAAATAACGTAGGAAATAACTCTTGGTTCAGAAAATTAAAGTTACGTTTACCGTCTCACAATCACACGCCGTGCATGTCTGTTGCATCGCCGGATCGCTAGGCAGAAAGTTAGTGCTTTTTGCCCCAAGGACCTTACTTGCGAAAATCCAGCTCCACTGGTACTTCGCGGTTGCCGGGAACGCTCTGCGGTACAGCCTCGTGACTCGAGCCGCCACATCTCGCGGCCGGGAAGTCTCCTCACACGCCGCATGGTTCGCCATGCCGCACCGCGCCCAGGAAACAAGCGAAAGCCTTGCGGTAGTTTCGGTACGCCACGTAATAGCGTGCAAGAGTAGTCGAGGTACCAAGATATAAGCAGCACTAAACTGAGAATGATTTTTTTTTAGGCTTGATAAAATTACAGCTAAGAAAACTTTATTCAGACCAAAGAAAATAATTGTAACGCAAAAAAAATAGGTTTGGGGAAACGTTGAGGCGGAAGACACGTCATCACATCTACAAGGTAAGTTCTTATAATGTGTACAATTTGTTCTAGATTTTGTGTGGGCTTTACATCTACTCAGGTTGGTAGGTAAGAGATAATACTTGCATACCTACTGTTCAAAGCACGACGTTTGAATATATGAGTTTTGTGCGGCAAAAGTAGGAGAAGCATTGACCTACTGGCCGTGCGTTTTGTGCGTCCAATGTTGTCACGGTGAGGTTTCTGTTTTCCCTGTTGGTAATTTCCATCAATCTTAGGCGAAACACTGTTAGACAGGAGGAAGTTTGACGCATCAAGGTTGAGGTAAACATTTTTTTGAAGCCAGTGATATTTGAAAACCCCTGATAGAAGGTCCGTTTCGTGATGCAGGTACGCGTTAAAAGATCGGTGGATTCCAAAGCCCAGTTCATGATAGAAGACTCAGACAGCATAAAAAAGTAATGTTGAGAGACTATTATTATAAACTTACTAAATTAAAACTTAAAGAGTTCCAAATTTTTTTATATATTGCTTCAATATAACTAGGGACAAGATTATATGGTGAATTGCGATAAAACCTAAGTAATATCGCAAAGCATGTCGATAGACCATGTAACACCGGAATGCGATGGACCCTTTAGCACCAAAATGTAACTAAAAACATGAAATTCATGAGCAATTTGATTAAACGTAACAACAATTATATATCTTTCATTATAAATACATCAAATGTAATTTATTGAACATTAGTTATGTACCGAAAAGTTTTAACTTAATTGGATCGGAAATAATAAATATTACATTGTTTGATCTGAAGTCCGTTATTAGTAATATGTTTTTACATTAATGACTGGCACATTTTTTAATTGGACAAAAATTTTATTTTTCTGAAATTTGATGTGGCAAAACAGTTTAAAATGGTTTTAACTCGATGCATCCAACACTGGATAGCTAAGAACAATTTTTCATATTGTGCCGACTAAAGTAATAGTGAATTTTTTTGATCTTCAAACACTATTTTTTATCCCTTGCACTAATACTTAGGATATAATAATTTGCTTGAAAACAAGGCTTAGGATAATATTAAATTGTTTTTAAATAAATTTTATAGTGGATGAGTAATAATTTATTTTAATTACGTACTCACCCCATTCCTGTTTTTACTGTAATAGTTCGTCTCATCAAAAATTGTTTCAGCCAAAGGTTTTGGATAATGTATGGGTTTTTAAAATAAATTATAACCCTTGTTATTTCCACCCCTTGCAGTAATAGTTGATTACATAAAAGCTTGCTTTAGACAAAGTTTTAGACAAAATTTAGGAAGTTAAAATAAATAACAATGTATTCATATGAGTGCACATGGTACGGAAATTTTTTTATTCCAACCACTAGTATTTTCGACGCCTTGCAGTAATGGGTTGTCTTATCAAAAATGTTTCAGACCAAATATTTAGATAATTTTTTGAAAATTTATAATTAATGGTTATAAATTCTATAGTTTACCTAGCGGGCCTACTAAGGGAGTCATGAATATTTTTGTCCTTTAACCCCTTGTTATTTTTAAACTCTTGCTATAATTTTTGGATGTATAAAAAATTTATTCAGACAAAAGTTCTAGATAACATTTGATGGTTGTACATTAAATAAGAACAAATTTAATAGTGTACATGATGAATTTTTATCAGTTATTATCAGTGTTGTTAAGTAACGAATTACAAGTAATTGGATTACTTGTAACGATTACTTTTCAAGTAATTTATACTTGTAACGAATTACATTTAAAAAATGTAATTCGTACTTGTAATCGGAATACATTACATTAATTGTAATCGATACATTAAGGTAATCGATACTTTATATTTCCTTGCCGTTACTTTTATTCTCGGAACGTATAATGAATACAATTAAGAACAAGAAGATCATACACTTTTGTATTAGTAAAGTTTATAATTTTACGCTTGTAGTGCTACGATAGTATGCACAACATATATGATCAAAAATGAAGAGCCATAGTGACTTGCAGTGGCTCCAACATTACCATATCCTAAAATATGCATTTTTAAAATTTAACACATCGCTGCCGTCAAGCGTCTTTTTAGTGTTGGTAAAGATGTTTTTGCCATCAAGAGAGGGAATCTATCTGATGAGAACTTTAAAATGCAATTGTTTTGTAAGGTCAATTCCAAAATTTAAAGAGTGTTACTTTTATTACAGGTAGCTATTTGTATGAAGTCTTTTGATGTTATTCAAGCAAGTTTGTCCTCAAATATTATTCATTTAATTAAAGATAATAAATTTAATCATTACATGAAATCATTTTTTAACAAAACATATATGTATGTTTATTAATGTAACAAAGTGTAAAAAAATTGAACCGTAGGTCAGTTTTAAAATGGTAGCGGAAAGTAATTGTAATTGTAATTTTACTGATTACTTCTATGTAAAGTAATTTTTACTTGTAATTAGTTACATTATCACCACAGTAATTGTAATTGAGCCCAATTACTTTTTCCGAGTACTTTTAACAACACTGGTTATTATACACCTGTCTTTTTCATCCCCTTGCTGAAGTGGTTCGGTTTATCAAAAATTATTTCAAACAAAAGTTTTGGATTAAAATTATACACTTTACAAACAATTTGAAGGTGAGGTGGGACAATATGTGTGACGATGGCTGGTGCTTCTAGCGCCGTGTCTCCTCTGGACTGATGCGCAGTCTTCGCATCGTCACAGGACAACTGTGACATTTTAGCAGTGACTGTAACATTACACGGCGGAGAAATGAAGATGAATTTTTAATGCAATCCCCTTAAGTGCTTTCAAGAATCTGTACCTGCTGTTTCACGCCTAAAAATTACTCCGAAAACACATGCCCTTTAGCCATTTTCACTCTTCTGAAAACACAGTTTCAAAACTTAAACCCCAAATCTAAAGTACTTTTCGTCCCTCAGCAAATTCTTAAATGCTTTTCTTAAACAGTCCCCACTGGTATATCTTGAGTTATCTTTGAAAGATTTGTGCAATGGGAGTGCATGACTTGATGTAGGCTTTTGGACATACGCCATTGCTATGCTATGAGCAAAAGCCTACATCAAGTCATATCTTGAGTGTTTTGAAATTGCATTTTTTTCCCTAAAGCTATGCGTACCGCGTGTGTGCCCGGGTGGGCGGGGCCGTTTACCGGTTGAGTCATACAAGTCTGCTCTACTGAGATATATTTACTTCAACTCTGTAGCCATCATAGTTTACGAGTTTCAGGCGGTGTCGCATCTCAGCCGAAGTGACGATGAAACCGGAGATTAAATACATTCATATTCCTGTTGGAAAATCATGTCAAAAAAAACTGCACAGATAACAAGAAATAATCTACGTCATGACTTTAATAATGCATTTTTTAAATATTTGAGCGGTACATTAAAATAGCCAATTAAATAGGCTAGTGTATATGTCTTATTGTGTTTGAATTTTTGCTTATTGTGTACAAAAATTATCCTGTTATGTAAAGAATTAGTAAGAAGACTGTTTAAATGCAAGGGCAGACTCAGTATCGAATTTTTGGGAGGAGCGAATGATAGAGGAATACGTCTTAGTTCATTGGAAAGTACGGAATTCAAAATAAATTACCGCCTGTATGAGATATCTGAAATATATCTTGAAATAAATTAGTCAGAATATGAAACCATATAATCTTGGCTCTATCAACGGTGTGTTGATCGCCCAAGGTGTATTGTGGTCTGTCGAGCCTGGATCGAGAATGGACTGGCGTAAAGATGAAGTCACTGCGTTTGTCGACGGACAGGCATGTAATCCAGTCTCAGGTCCAGCCTCTTGTAATTGGTATTAATTTGAAAAAAAAAAAAAAAATTATAACTCAGCTTGTTCTTTTATTTAAAAACATATTTAAAAAAAATTGGTTGTCTGTAAAGTTTGTTTACGAACGATAGTTTTAACGTGACAACGTCATAACAAAACATTGATGAAATGATTGCATACTTTTATGAATAAAATTGAATCATTTTTATTGAATTGTCACTATTTTGTATGGATACAAAGAAGGAGTGAAATGAAATCTAGAATTTAATTGATAAATTTACTTTTATTTGCACTCATTAATTCAAATATGCTTATTACTTTAACGAAGAGATTATTTTAACTATAACTTTTATATATGTTTGCTATTTAACTTTTTCCAATCTGTGTTATTCTGTTAAGGATAGGACGATGATAGGAAAAGTAGGAAACGAATGGGAGTGTTTCAAGTTTAATGTGCCTCGAAAAAGTCAAATCGATGGTTGTTCCAATCGAGTGGAAGAGAGATAGATGCGGCGCAAGCGTACAATGAGCATAATGGGACACAGAATAACATAATGGGACAATTTGTGTAATGGGACAATGAGTAATCCTTTTTTATGTGTGCAGCCAACATTCATCGATTTATTAGACGTCACGTCAAAAAAATGTTAAGTTCCACACAGTGATGGTGTTAGTACGTACATGTATCATCACGGATCAAGCGTGTGTGAAGTATCTTATGGCGTCCAGAACCAAATGAAAGATCCAAAACAGAATTCTCCAGTCAAAGATGTATGCATTAAGCCTTTTAACAGGTTTTTTTTTTTAAAAAGTAAATTTAGGACCAGGTTCTTGCAAGATTATTATCGAATGTGAATGTAGATTGAATGGTATAACAAAACAAAACTTATCATAGAGTACAAGTTTTTAATAAGCTGCTCTCTGGTAATAAAATAATCTCTTGTTTAGTTGATTTGTCAGATTAGCGAACATGAATTGGTTTTTAATGGAAATACCAAAAAAATATTAACGTAGGGTATAATGATATCTAAAACAATTTTTAATAAGCTGCTCTATTGCAGTCAAATATACAAAGTATTACTGTTTTAAAAATTATGGCAGTCAAAATACACAAATGGCTGGCTATATCCAAAAAATGTGAATGTGAGTTGCTAGATCGGTGCTAGACTACAAAATGTGACGAAGCGGCAAAGAACACAGGATTAAATATTGCCAACTATATAAAGCTTCAAGGCAGGAACCCCTTATGTACCAAAGTTTTCTTGCTGTGTTAATAGTCGTTTATTAGGTTACATTTAGGTTTTTTTTTAATCCAAATGTTGCTTTAAAATTTAAAAAAAAAAAATCAGCACCAATGCATTTGAATTAGGTTGTCAATAAAATGGCAGTTTCATTCATTTACTTGTTTTTTTAAAAAAAATATGTCTAAACGTCTTCATTGAAGACGGGATTTTTTTAGCATGCTGGAACAAAAGAATCCCGTCTTCAATATTAGAGTAAAAAAAATTAATTTCAAAGCCAGCTGTTCTTGTCAAAATTTTGGTATTCATCTCACAGAATGTGGGGGAAAAAAATCTATAAAATAATTACAGGCTGTCCATAAAAGAAAGTCCCAGAGTCAGTGGTATACTATAACAGTGTAATTTAGACTATCTACAACAAACCGTACATCAAATTGAGGGTAAACTAACCTAGTTCTTTTTACATATGTTCAATATATGCTCCTTTAGTTACATGGCATGTAGCTAATCTGAAGTCCAATTCTTCCCACACTTTGGTTAACACGTCCGGAGTAATGGAAGCAATAGCCTCTTCAATTCTGTGTCTCAACTCTGGCAGATCATTAGGTAGCGGCGGAAGTAGACACGATCTGTTATAAAGTCCCATCGCATGGCGTTATGTCAGGGGAATGTGGAGGCCAATGAAAAAGGCTCTGTCGTCTCGACCAATCCAAACGTCAGGGACTTGGACGTTTAACCACTCTCGTACAAAGAGATTCCAATGGGGAGGGGCTCCATCCTGTTGCCTGAACGAGAACAGCTGGAGGTGGATGGGTGTCATGACACACTGGGACCTCAAACTGTACATTCGGCTGTCTGATGCCCCTTTGCCTCGCTGAGACAGTCCACAGGCAGAACACTTCTTGTCTCGCCCCTCCTCGGGGGCATGCCAACGGCAAAAATAAACCAATTCAAATTTAGAAAATCAACTTACAAAACAAAAAAAAAGGGGGGTTGTCTGTAAAGTCGGTTTACGGACGATAATTTTACGTGATAACGTCATAAGAAAACATTGATGAAAAATTGCATAATTTTTAATTTTCAAATATTATTTACAGTTTTTACAAATTTATTTTAAATAATTTGTTTAAATATAATCACGAAAATTAGTTAAAAAAGCCTGCCTTAACCTGTTTGATATTATAGAAGATTTTCTCGCATGGTGGTTGGCCGGTTCTTGCACGCTCGGCTCAGGCGGAACGTGACAATGAGTCATGCTTTTTCGTGCGTGCAGCCGGCGTTCATCGATTTATAAGACGTCACGTCAAAAAAAAAAAGTTAGAACTAGAATAAATAGGGAAAAATGTTTAAGAAAGATGCAGTCTTTATCCAACACTGTCTCAATTGTAATTGTGAAGATGATTTCAGAAGGATTTTTTTTATGATTCAAATTGAATAAAGTATAGACACTACGATAGCCGTTGCCAGGAGACGACGAAATCATGCGTCATTGTGGACAAAATTCGCTAAAAAAATAATTACATAAAATAAAAAAAAACTAAATTGAATTAAAAAAAAAATCACTTTTGAGGTGCAAATGTTCCCTGCTCCTGGGAGAATCATCACACCTATGTGACGGGGTTACTGTCTCCACGCTTCATGAACTTCAGACATACACTATCTTTTATTAAAAGTTGGCATGGACCTGCGGTGTGTCCCCTAACCCATAATCAAGCCCAGAACATTTGACATGCCAAATTAATTTTGTTTATGGATTTAAAAAACTAATATTAAAAATGTCGTATTTGAGCTATAGACATTTTTACGTGACGTCTAATAAATCGATTAACGCCGGCTGCATGCACAAAAAAAGTGTTCCGTAACACGCTGTGTCCCGTTAAGCTGTGTCCCGTTACGCTCATTGTACGCTTGCGCCGCATCTATCTCTCTTCCACTCAATTGGAACAACCATCGATTTGACTTTTTCGAGGCAAATTAAACTTGAAGCACTCCCATTCGTTTACTACTTTTCCTATCATCGTCCTATCCTTAACAGAATAACACAGATTGGAAGAAGTTAAATAGCAAACATGTATAAAAGTTATAGTTAAAATAATCTGTTCGTTAGTAATAAACATATTTGAATTAATGAGCGCAAATAAAAGTAAATTTATCAATTAAATTGTAAATTTCATTTCACTCCTTCTTTGTATCCATACAGAATGGTGATAATTCAATAAAAATATTCAATTTTATTCATAAAAGTATGCAATCATTTCATCAGTGTTTTGTTATGAAGTCACGTTAAACTATCGTCCGTAAACCGACTTTACAGACAACCACTTTTTTTTTTTTCATTTCGGTTTTTTTGATTGAGAACCGTGAATAATTGGCCTATCTACTGTTCGTAGCTTGATATTGAGTTATGTGACATGCTGTATACATTGAGGTGGTTCAGTGATAGGGCACTGAATTTCATTGCCACTTTTGTGGTTTTCTAACAAGTTTATTTATAGCTGTTGGGGTGATTACTTATCCAAACATTTTGGTTGGCTGCTTTCTACATATTTTTATTCAATATAATTGTATTTTTCAAGCACCAAATTAAATGAATACTTACCACTTTTGCAATCAAAAATTAACACACATAATTCAGTTCGTTTTGTTTAAGATATTCATTTTTTTCTATATGTTTTGACACCATGAATATATATATACAATAATGATATACATAAAAAAACTTTGTCCCATTACTTCTTTCACTTGCAATGTAACATAAGATATATGGAGTCCTTTTGATGCCGTTTCCATTAAAAAATATTAGTAGCGACATGATTGTACTTTTTTTTATTTTTAGTACAGTTTTGTTTTTAAAAACAAGAAGATTTTATTATTTTTATGCAAGCTGTTTTGCAATAATTTCTCCGACAAAATAATGGTAACATGATGCATTTTTAAGATGAATTAATTTGTAATAAATTGGTTTAAAACAGAAAAATAAAAATAAATAAGCGATCATTTGTGGTTTAACAGTGATTCCATAAGAGATGCAGAATAAAACAAATTGAATTAATTTTTCTGATCCATGCACTTTCTAACAATATTTTGTTTGGAAACGACTTTCCTTGAATTTCATACATAAAAGGATGATTTTTTTTAATGATTTGAATTAAGTTTTTGTTAAATTCTACTTAATTCCATGAAATAACTTGCATTTCGGTGTTACGCAGTGTATTTAGTTTTATTGTAATTCATTGTGTATGTAATCTCGTCTTTAGGTTATGTGTGTACATGCAAGGGGGAAAATTGAGTTTTAAGAAACCCTAAAATGAGTTAACGCAAGAAATTGAGAGATCTAGATGTCAGTAATGTGGTGGAACAATATCAGTTGAAGGAACTTGCGGTGAAACGCACCTTGAGATCCAGTGTTCCACGAGATCACGTCACTGCACTGTCGCACGTTGTGTCACTGTCGGAGGAGGGGAGAGACGCGTCGCAACTCGCAGTAGCCCAGTCCGGCCTTCGGGCCTGTGCGGACACCGGTTTCTTGATGTGACTTGATGTAAGCTTTTGGACATACGCCATTGCCAAAGCACATGTACCTATGTCTGTAGAAGAAAACTACTCAAAACACAAAAATACAAATTAAGCAAAAAATTGCTGTTGTCAACAGGATATAAACACCACATAATATTCCATAACAGGAATATGGTCAACAAACAATGAAAAACACAGAAAATGGACTAACAGAACAAAAAAAAAACCCACAAATAATGACAGCACAAAAATATTGAACCCAAAAAAAGACAAACCACAACTAAACGAAAAGACGAAACAAACATAATAGTTTTCCAAAAAAACAGAAGAGAACGAAAAAACCGCCACAAATGATGACAGCGCAAAAATATCGAGAAAGAAAAAAAAAATCAGCTCAGCAGTTGAAACGAGACAAAAACACGACAAAACGAAAAGACGAAACAAACACAATAGTTTTCTAAAACAGAAACAAGCGACGTTTCGGGAACTGCTATCTGCTCCCGTCCTCAGGCAGAAGAGATGCACTTGGTACGAAAACACAGGTGCGACTCCTTGATGTGAGGCAGATATCAAAGCGGATGTTCAAAATATTTCCCAAGTTGAATTGAATTGCGAATACTGTTCTTGGTGAAGCTGTATTTCACTTACTTTACAAAATACAGGATTGAAGTTTGCCTTTTGTAATGTTTGAACTGATTAAGTGATCAAATGATTCAGTAAAAATTATAAAATAAAAATGTATTATATTAATATTATGTATAAAAGCAAACGGAGTCCCCCCCCCCCCCCCCTTTTTTTTTACTAAGCATTTTTATGCAAGCAAAACACGTACCTACAACTCAAAAAAAAGAATTAAATATTTTCATGAGCAAATCTTAGGCTTTCAATTTTTTTTTAAAGCTTTGCGACAAACCCGAAACTTCACATCAGATACGAAGCTTTGCATCACAACTGAAATTTCGAATAAAAAAAAATAGCAAATTTCCTGGAGAAGCTTAGTGAAGGTTATACAATTGTCGGGAATATCGGTTCAGGAACTTATTCAACTGTATACAAAGCATTAAAAAAGGTATTGCGCCATGTACTTGAAATTTGTAAATACATAGATCACTCCTTTTTCAAATTCACTAAGGTCATGCTCCAATTAGCATTTTGTGTTGAATTTTTTAAGGCTTTCAGATTAAACCAAATATTGTAGAAAAAACTATATAGGAAAGTCGTAAAAAAAAAAAAAAAGGAGACATGCAGCGCATTGTAGCGGCATGGCCTAGCGTTATGCGCACTTGAGACAGCGTTATTGAGCCGGCCTTCTAGACGTTGGTTCCCTGTGCATTCTGTGAAGTCGCTCCGGCCGAGAGCTGTGACGGTGTCTCACCGTGGGCCGTCCCAGTTCTCCTGGTTCGTATCGTCCTGCGTCTCTGGTGACCTCGCTCAGAGTGAGACGTTGAGACCTCGCTCGAATGAAACACACATGTTTAGTCGACTCCAGAGCGTTTGGGCACCAGCTGTGCTGTGCCGTGCCGTGCCGTGCACCAAACAACACGTTAGCCTCGGCACGCTGAGCGGATGACCGTGGCGTGAGACTGAACACGTGATTGGTTTGGTTTCCTTATCAAAGCTTATGCAATTACGTTAACTGACCATTGACATTTCTGTGAGATACGCAGCGGCTAGGAATGTATTTTTAATAGGGATGGGCCCATAAAATCCTAAATATTTAAATGATTCAATATTTTAGGAAAAATATTCAAAGGAAAATAATAATTAATTAGAGGAAATGAAGTAAATAGAAAATACAAGTCTGATTACTTCTGAAGTGCACTAGGTCAAATTGTTTTTCCTTCCATTTCCTCTTACCATGCCCACAAATAGTGTATCTTTAACATGTAATTACAGAAATAAAATTACAATATGTATTGATCCTGGAAATTGAGTGTGTGAAACAAAACATTTAAAGGGTAGAATGTTTCAACACCATAGATAATATATTTTATTTATTGTACATTATTTTTTTTGTTTAACAGTTAAGGCCTAGATTCGGATTCAGGGGGCATATTCGAGATACACTTTGGTATTTGTTTGAGTCCCCAATTTACCAATTATAAGATTCGTTGATGACGAGACACAAAACAGAATGTTTTCCACCAACAAATCTAGTTTAATTATATCTAAGTAGATACTAATATAACTAATTCATTTATTATGATCAGGTTGCTATTTTTCAGTACATTTACTTCAACTGTAAATCATCTTAGATGTTTGTCGAAATTCACTTTTAACGTATTGTTAGAAGTATCAAAAGAACTTTATGGTATGCTGTATTTTTCTGAAAATAATTTTTCAGTTTAAAAAATCTGACATACCATTTGGAAATTTGGAACTGTAAAAAAAATTTTTAAGTTCACTTGTATTCTAAGGATAAATTTTGTGGAATTGGTGCGCAAGGTCTTTACAGTTATCTTTAAAAGATTTGTGCAATGGGAGTGCATGACTTGATGTAAGTTTTTGGACATACGCCATTGCTAAGAACTTTTTCTGTTGAAGAAAAACTAAAAAATAAAATAAAGAAATAAAGAAATAAAAATACCCAAAAAAGACAAAAAAAAACACATAAAATTAAGCAAACAATTGCTGTTGTCAACAAGGATATGAACACCATTGTTTTGTTTGTTGGCCATATTTCTGTTACGGAATATTTTGTGGTGTTTATATCCTTGTTGACAACAGCAATTGTTTGCTTAATTTTGTGTTTTTTTGTCTTTTTTGGGTATTTTTATTTCTTTATTTTATTTTTTAGTTTTTCTTCAACAGAAAAAGTTCTTAGCAATGGCGTATGTCCAAAAACTTACATCAAGTCAAGGTCTTTACAAGTATTTATAATCAGTTTGTTGCTTTGTTTGTTTGTTTGCAGAGCGCCGGGAGAACGAACTGAAGGCGAACGCCATGAAGTTGTTGGAAGCGGGTTTCCGCAAGGCAGCTCCGAAGGTGGCGGACGCGAAGGTGGTTCAGCCGGAGGGGCCAGCCTCCAGGACCGGCGACAGGAGCAGGAAGGACGAGAGCTTCGCGAGGAACGCCGCCCACAAACAGAGGAGGCCGGCCGACGGCTCGGCTCCCGTCAGGAGCAAGAAGGTCGTGGCGAGGAGAGACAAGTTCCACGGACGGGGCGCAAGAGACGAAACCAAGAACGAAGCGGCGGAGAAGACAAACGCGCAGTGCGGCGACGCGAGGAAGGAGAAAAACGTGCACGGTGATGCGTTGAAGAAATTCAAGACCGCAGAAAGTGATCTCTCGAAGAAAGAGAAGAAACAGCTGAGCGATCCCACGAAAAAGAATAGGCGCGAACAAGCTGGGTCAGAGAGGAAGAAGAACTCCTTGCTAATTGAAATGGAAACAGAAGAGACGATGCAAAAAGATAAATTGTCGAAAGAAAAGCAATGTAGTGAAAGAGGAAGAAAAGAAAAGCCTCATAAAGAAACACGTATTCAAGAAAAGTCTTGTATTGGAAAAGAGACAAAAGAAAAATCACACAGTGAAATGGAGATGAAAGAAAAGCCACAAAATGAAACGATGAAGAAAGAAAACTCGCACAATGAAATCGAGAAGAAAGAAAAGCTTGTGCAAAACGAAAGTTCAAAGAACCAAAGTCACCAACAAGGTTCTTCGAAGAAAGGCTCGTCACAAGACAGTTCTACCAAAAATGAATGCTTGCCTGAAACTGGAAAGAAAAATGATTTACCAACAGGAAGTAGGTCTAAAAAGGTACTAACTGAAGAAGACGTGGTTGAAAATGCACCAAAGATCAGCGTCGAGAAGTGCGTCGGCGAAAGCCGGTTTTCGCAGCGTCGCAGCCAGCGCCGAGGGTCGCAGCAGTTGGAAGCCGCTGCGGAGAAGGTAGCCGTGCAGAAGTGCACGGCGACAGCTGAGCCCCTGACAACGCCGTGCAAGGGCGCCGTGCTTGCCCGCGACGCAGCAGACCCGTTCGAGGACAAGTTCAGCGATTCAGACGAAGAGCCGCTCGGGAAAATAGCTTTGAAGAGCGCTGTGGGCTTAGAATTTTCTCCTTGTTCTGAAAAGAATGCAGATGCTGTGGAAGAGAAAGCAGTGTGCAGAGGCGTGAAAATCGCTGAGAAAATACTGTGTGATGAAAGTTCTTCTCTTAGCAGTGTGAACAGTTATTTAATCGCTCTTTCAGACAGAAAGACAGCAAAGAACGAAGTATCAAAGAAAGTACTTAGCGAAGAAGAGACTTCCCAGCCCACGTGTTTCAAAAGGTTAAAAAATCGGGAAGCGAATGACGACTCATCCGGCAAACCGGAAGTCAAGAAGGGAAATAAATTGACTTCAGAAAGAAAGGACAGTGTTGGTGTTGCTCATAAAGGTGTTGCAAAAAAGAATGTTTCGGGAACAGGAGCAAGGGATGAGGCAGAAATGAAGGTGTCAGGTACAGTGGAAAATGCATTAAAAAAATTGAAAGGTGAAAGCAGTGGAGCTGCCGTCATGAAAATCCCTTTGGTCAGTGTCAGCAGCATCGATCTCAAGAAAGTGATGAAAGTTGGCGGTGCTCACGAGTCACTGACTAATACTTCTTTGGTGATTGATTCTGGAGAGTGTTCGGTGGCCGACGACAGTGCTGACAAGTGTGGTGAAACCTTGAACAAAAGTGACATTGGAGTAGCTGGTGAACTTCAGCCAGAAACGAAAAAAGAACTTTCACCAGATAAAACATCAGGCAATGCAAACATAGAAATTCAGTCATCACCTTGCACACTCACGAAAATTGGAGGTGGTTTTGGTTTCGATTGTGAGGCGGGCACTAGCAAGCAGGATTTGGAAGACAGTAGTACAACTCTGCCGAGAAAATGTGATCTCTCCGAGTCATCCTTGAGTCTGTCGTCCAGGAAGAGGAAGCAGCACTGCACGGTGAGTATAGAACGGTGCTCCTCGGTCTCGAAGGGCGGGAAGCACAAACTGTTCAGCAAGCACAGGAACAGGAGGAAGCAGTTCCGGAAGAGCGTCCCCGCCGGCGCGCCGCAGGATCGAGCCGTGTGCAAGATGGAGTTCCCGTGCAGGAGGAACACGCTGAAGAAGCACACGAAGCGGGTCTCGAGCAAGACGTACTTCGAGTTGAACACGTTCACCAAGGCGCACGTGTTCTCGCCGGGCAAGGGCCGGCCCGCGGAGCGCCCTTCGGACCCGGGATCGTCGGGCAGGGTGGAGGGGGACCGTGCGGGGTTCTTCGCGTCGTCGCCGCTGAAGACGGCGAGCCCCGGGCCGTCGCCCGGCAAGAGGCTGCGGTGCAAGGACCTCAAGGGCAAGCGCAAGGTGAACATGTCCACGGAGCAGATCGAGAAGTGGCTGAACGAGAGCTACATCGAGGACGCGCAGGAGGAGAAGGAGTGCGGGCTGTGCTCCAAGACGGACTGCAAGTGCTCGGCGTCGTCCATCGACGAGGAGCTGGCCCACCTGTCCCAGTTCGCGATGGAGAAGCTCACCCTGGGGAGCGGGTCGGAGTGCGACGCCTTGGAGGACGGCCGGAAGAAGCCCGGCTCCAGCGTCGACGGGGCGTCCTGCTACCTCCGGGACGCGGGCGACTGTCTCGCCGACAACGACGAACCGGGGACACCAGACGGGAAGCCCGGTCCGCCCTCGGAGCCGGAGCTCTCCGTCGAAAAGGCCGACCCGGTGGCGCAGGTTACCAAAGAAGCGGATTTGGAGCTGGAATCCTTGTTCGACAATTCATTCAGTGCGATCGAAAATATTAATGACTCTGATAAAACAATCTCCATCAAGTGCTTGGATGTCATCGGCGAAGAAAATGACGTTCCTAAAGCAGTTGTCGCAAGTCTGCACGAGGAGACAGTGCAGACCATGGCAGTAGCGAACGGGTCAGTTGTAAAACCTGGTGATGTCTGCGAGATACCAGTTAATGTTTCTCTTGAATCCAACTTAAACTCTACCTTGCCGTCGGCCATGAGTGCTGAAGTATCGACTCAACAGGAAGTCCTGCCGCCTTTGCAATCGTTCACCGCACCAGAACAACAACAGTCGTTTGTCTCGTCTCACATTTCGCTCCCGACCACCGTCTTCTCTTATTCCAATCAGGTGAGCGCGCAGCCTCAAAACCCGGTCGTGTCGTGCCATCAGGCGGTCGCACCGTCGAGCGGGCAGCTGGTCTCCGCGCACGACCCGTCGGGCCTGCAGGCGGCGAGCCTCGTGGCCCCCTTGTTCCAGCAGACGCAGTCCGTCATGGGCCACCAGCCCGTCGTCTTCATAACCTCGCAGTCAGGCAGCACGGCAGGGGCGATGGCCCAGCCGACCACCTCCCAGCACCTCGTGGGGCAGCCGCTCCACAAGGCGGGCGACGTGCCGGGACAGCAGAGCAGCTCGTCCCTGATGATGGGGCAGCAGACCATGATCTCATCCATTCACCGCTCCGCCATGTCCTCCTTCCACCATGCGGTGAGCCTGCCCTTCCAGGACCTGGCCCAGTGCGTCGGCTCCGCCGCGGGACAGCCGACCACCCGCACCATCGCGCTGCCCCTCCAGCAGCCCCTGGGACAGCTGTTCCAGCACTCGGTGAACTCGTCGTTCCAGCAGGCGGGCGGCGGCATCATCATCCAGCAGGCCGGGCCGTCGCAGCTGCAGCAGTCGCTGGGGCTGCTGCAGCCGTGCCACCAGGCGGTGGCGTTGCCGCTGCAGCAGCTGGCCTTCCTGCCCTTCAAGTCCGTGAGCCTGCAGCTGCAGCAGCACCAGGCGGTGCCGGTCCAGCTGTTCCACCCGTACGGGCCCGCGGAGCGCCGCGCCCAGGAGCCCAAGCAGCTGGTGGGCGTGCTGCCCCGGCCGGAGGACCCCGCACCGGCGCCCTCGGAGCGGGAGGCAGGCCCCGCGGAGCCCATCTTCCTGTACAGCTCGGGAGCGACCCAGAGCCCTGCTGTGCCGTTGTCTGGCGTGTTTGTGGACCTGCAGTCGACTGCCGTGCAGGAGCAGGCTCGTGCCTCCGGGCAGCCGGCCGTGTCCGCGCCGTCGGAGACCTCCGGGTGGCCGGAAACTCGGAGCGCCGACTCCGTGCCGCCGGCGCCGGAGGAGACGAGCGAGTTGGTTACCACGACAGCAGCGCAGTCGGTGTCGTTACCGAAAGAATCGCCGTTTGGAATGTCGGGAATCCCATCCCCTGCGATGCCAGCGCAGTCGAGCGAAGAACATCCTGATGGTAGCGTTATTCTGCAGCTGGTTCATCAGCCAGCGGAAGGGAAGGCTTCCGCGCCTGAACCAGTGGCGGAGCTTGCAACACCAGTGTCGCTGGCAGAACCAGAGTCACCCCAGCAGCCCGTGCAGTCTGAAGTTCCGGAGGAATCTCGGACCAGTTCAGAGGAATCGAAAAAGGTTGAACTGCCAGAATCTCAGCCAAACGCAAGTGTTCCTCAGTTATCTACCGTCCAACAGTCAAACATTCAATCAATGACTGATAAAGTTATTTGCGATTCTGCCACGGCTGAAGATGATGGGCCGCCACAAAGTTTTAGTGCTGCCTCTCAGGCGGATTTGCTCCAGCATCCTGAATCTGCCGAACCTGCCGAATCTGCGAGTACTGAACTGCCAGAACAGTTGCCCGGTGAGAATAAAGAGACTGATGATAAACCTTCCGAAAACTCTTCAGATGTCACTCCTGCCCCGACACTCGGATCTGCCAGCGACTTGCCTGCCGAGATAGGAAATGAGGCACCAAGCAAACTTGTTCACGCTCAGCCATCATCGTCGTCATCAACTTCAACATCCGAGGGACCAGTTAAATTGTCTAGCAAAACCGTCAAGAATGTTCCTGGGAAAGACTCTAATGTCGCATCGAAGAACGAAAAAATCAGTGACAAACATGGTGTACAGAAAGCAGCCAGTTTGAGAGTTGTGCGGATCAGAAAAGAGTTGGATAAGGACCAGCCGCCGGATAGGAAGAACCCGGGGAGGGGGGTCGCGCAAGGTCAGGGGTCGGGATTGCCGAGCATCTCCGAGAAGGCAAAGTCGTCCAAATTCTATTCGAAATTGATCTCGCAGCGGGGGTCGTCGTTCAAGCTGCTGGGCGAGAAACCGGGCCGGGGCCTCGTCGGGCGGAAGGAACACGCGTCGTCGGTCTGGAAGCAGCACGCGCTCGAGAGGAAGTCGATATTCCAGAGGAGCCGCGCGACGGCGCAGAGGCCGAGCGAGCCGAGGCGCGCCGTCCCGAGCGCCGACGCGTTCTCGCCCGAGGACGAGAGCAGCGTGTACGCCTTCAGGACGGAGCCCGAGCTGCCGCCCGTCAGCACGCCGTTCCGGCGGCGCGCGCGGGACAGCCGCGCGTCAAGCACCGCGACGTCTCGGTCCGAGGAGGACCTGGCGAAGGCCCTCGACGACGAGCTGCCGACGGCCGCCGACGCGCCGGAGGCGACGCGTGGGAGCGCCTCCATCGCCGTGCAGGTGAACCTGGACAGCGAGACGTCCCCTGAGCCGGCCGTCGCCGTCCTGGAGCCTCCGCCCCCGGGCCCCCCGCCCCAGCGCAGCTCCGAGTGCTCCACGCAGACGGAGGTCCCGGAGGAGGACGACGGCGACGGCCACCTGTTCTACATCCCGCTGCAGCGCGCGGGGGACGCGGGGGCGCGGAGCGCGGCGCCCGCGCGCCAGCTCATCCAGGGCGTGACGGTGAAGCTGGGCACGGAGGGGGCGGCGGGCTCCAACCAGTGCGTGATCATGCGCGCCAAGCTGGTCACCAAGCCGCCGAGCTTCGGCCGAGCCCCGGAGCTGCAGGACGCTGGCACCCGCCGGTAAGCCCTCGCGCCGTCTACCACTCACTAGCTTTGTCTTCCTTCCTCCGTGTTGGAAGCAGCCATACGAATAATGTGTGACTTTGTAGTTTCTGAAATCTCCTTTTTGATTTTAATATTATCTGAAAATGCAGCTTTATTAAATGCACCGTATCCAGTTTGTCCGAATCTCTGTACTTCTTAGTTACATTATTAACTGCTTCAAATATGTTTTTTTTTTTTTTTGGCGATGTCGTACAAAAGACACAGTTAAAAAAAATTTCTTTAAAAAAAAAATCAAGAAAATTTTTTGTAGGTTTTGTCGTAAAAAAAAATTACGCGTTTATGGTATTTATTTTCTCGGTGCTCTTGTCCAGAGTTGATGAAAAGTATGAACAGATTTGAATTTTATCTTTCAAGTGCATTTGCTGTTGCATCTGTCGTTCCTGACAACAAATTGAAAGAATTTGGAAGCAAACAGTGGTCAAAGTGTACTATTTCCCCCTCCTTCTTGCTCCCCACCAATTCCTGCCCCGAAATTAAATTTTGCGTATGCCCCTGTTTTAAGTGATACAGCAATATGTCTGATAACACCTTTGAATCTTCTAGCAGAGCCTTAGAGTTTGTTACGACATAGATAAAGAGTGAAATCCTTTCCCAACCTTACAATCAGTTGAGAGCCAGTACGTGCCGTAACTTTAAACAAAGACAGATAGCGCACGACAGTACTGATGCACATTCATAGTATTGAGCCTGCTCTCTGTCAGTTGGTCTGTTACCAGGGACATATATAAAAATCTTAACATTCCTACCAACTGAAGGAAAAGAATTCGAAAGCAAACAGCGGGCAGTGATGTTCTATCCATGTTCTATCCATCCCCCCCCCCCCCCCTTTCTCACCAACTAACGGAATTTTTGGTTATGCTACTGGCTGGCCATCACTTACCAAATTTTTTTGCTTATCTTAAAGTTTTTTTTAAAGTTGTTTTTTTTTATTGTTATGACCCGAAACCCTGAGTGACATTACACACTTAAAGGGTGATTTGGTATTTATGTCACACTGGTTCTCACACTTTGATGTACCCTTCAGGTGGACTGCTAAGATTCGCGTACAGAGTACTTGTGCGGTTACTTGTCCTCGAGGGTCCGCTCTATTGGACGGAACCAGCGCCGGGCCTGAACGAGTGCTCTGTGTCTGTGTGTGAGTCAGAACGCCGCTGATGCCCCAGCACCCGCGACCCTCCAACATCCTGACGGTGGAGCAGAAGTTCTGCAGCGCGGCCGTGCCGCCGCTGGTGAGCACGTCCGGCACGTACCCGCCGGTCGGCACGGTGCAGCCCACCGCGCGGGCGCGCCCCCCCCGCCGCCGTGCCCCGCGCGGAGCCCGGCGACAAGGCCGGGACGCGCGCCGTGTCGGACAGCGGCTCGCAGACCCCGGGGCGGGACGAGCCCCCCCCCCTGGCCCGCGCGGCCACGGGCCGGCCGCTGCCGCGCAGCAGGGGCGACGCGCTCGCGCCGGACCGGCGCCCGTCCGCGGAGCAGGCCCCGTCGTCGTCCGCCCAGAAGAGCACGGCCGGCAGCTTCAAGCGGTGAGTTCCCTTCCCTTCCCTTCCCCCGTTTGTACTTCGGTTCGTGATATCCCTGTAGCAACCAGAGTGTTATTTCTTTGTATATGATGACTTCGGTTTGTGATATCCCTGTAGCAACCAGAGCGTTCTGTGTTTGTATATGATGACTTCGGTTTGTGATATCCCTGTAGCAACCAGAGCGTTCTGTGTTTGTACGTGATACCGTGTGTGACTACTGTCCAACGATGACTTCGGTTTTTGATATCCCTGTGGCAACCAGAGCGTTCTGTGTTTGTGTGTGTGTCCGTGTGTGTCTGTCCGACGATGACTTCGGTTTGTGATTTCCCTGTGGCAACCAGAGCGTTCTGTGTGTGTGTGTGTGTGTGTCCGTGTGTGACTTTAGAACCAGTGATTGGATGTTCATAAAAATTTGTTAGCTAGTTGGAATTTTTAAAAATTTTTTATAAGAAAAGTCTAGGGTTTTTTGATATATTTAATAAATACACATGTAGTTTTTAAAATCAAAAGAATAATTTATTTTTCTGGCTTGAAATCCTAACAGGATGTTGTCTATAGAAATCGTGATACTCCATACCACAAAGTGATCTGAAAAAAATATCAAGCAGTTAAAATGTAACTGAATTATATCTACTACTTCTGTAAAAATGTATTTTCTGCATTATGTTTGATAAAATTTTCACGATTATCTACATTATGTATTTTTTTTCCAGTAGGTTTTTGAATGCATTGTAAATACATATTAGTTTAATTTTATATAAATATAGATATGTAAGGAATAATAGGAATAGGTTTCTTGGAATTACTTTCTGATTGAATTTGTAAATTTTGGTTAGTATGTTGGTAGTATATTTTACTTCAGACTGTTTCCTTAGTTTGTTCTGATAATATGTAAAAGGTACTAACTTTGGTCAGGACTTAACATAGCGAGGTCTTAGATTGGGGCGAACTACTAGTTAAGCCATGATAGAATACTTGGTTATAAGGCAGGATTAAAGGCAGGTGTATATTTTGTGAAAAATATTTGGACACTCATTAGATTGCATTAAGGTATGCCCAGCACAGCTGTTTCTACCTTATAATTTTTGGCCATCCGCAAGAGAAGCCATTGCCTTTTTAAACATGCCATCCTGGATGTGTTTGTTTGTGTTCAGTGGCTGCGATTGGTGCGCATTCACCCAAGAGAAACACAGGCGATGCTTGATGTACAGATAACCTCGAACCTTTACATGAAAAATATATAATCCTAGGACCAAATTAATTAATTCCTATTTTGTTTGCAATGTATCTGCTTGATCTCGGCTATCATTAAAGGTTAAAGGGTTGGAAGTTAGGCAAATTAATTTTACGCCAGTCTAAAATTCACGGTTCTGTGTGTACCCCACATACGCATTCCTAGTGGCTGAATCCTTATTGTGGAACCTCCCCTTCTTTTCAATGGGTTGATATTATTAGATCATTCTACTGCCAACTGGTAGTTGACTGGTTATACTCGTTGAGATACAATCATCAAAGCCAATAGGGAGGTGCTATTGGCTCGCTGTAGGAAAGGTTTTGATGGAGATTAAAAACTGACGAAAACTAGCTTCTACTCTACTGTGCAGCTTAGGTTCCCCCTCTCCCCCTTCCTTCTTTGTGACAGAGAGGGGAGGGACTGAAATTCTGTGTCGCATAGAAGGGGAGGGGGGAACCTAAGCTGCGTGGTAGAAGCTAGTTTTTGTCAGTTTTTAATCTCGATCAAAACCTTTCCTGCAGCGAGCTAGTAGTATGCATGTTCAAAATTTACCTCGGGACCAAAAGAATCAGCGAAAATTAAGTTTGCCTTCTCATGTTGCTTCAAAGTTCTGGTTTATCCATTTTATAAATTTGATTTGGGCTCTTTAAGTCTCATCATCGCCTTTTGAGATGTAACGCTGAACGTCGACCAGGGAGGTCGCCGGAAGGAATCGGCGTGAGCGGCACGGGAGTCCCGTGTCGGGACGGGACGGACTGGGCTCGGAACCCGCTGTCGCGCTCCGGCCGCGCCGTGCTGAGGACTGTGCGGGTCACGACGAGCGTGCGGTTTGCAGCGGGCTGCAGAAGTCGAAGGCGGCGCGGGCGCGCGAGGAGAGCCACGCCTGGTCGCCGGCGAGCGCGGCCAAGTTCCCGTCGGTGGGGGGCCGCGCCCAGCTGGTGGAGGCGCCCACGTACCGCCCCACGGAGCGCGAGTTCCAGGACCCGCTGGAGTACATCGACAAGATCCGCCCCGTCGCCGAGAAGTTCGGCCTGTGCCGCATCGTGCCGCCCTCCACCTTCAAGGTGCGAACACTGTTTCCTGTTTCTGAAGTCACGCCTGTCAACAGTCGCCGGTTTACAGTATATTTCAATTATTTCCTTTACATGTTTAAGTTGTAGTTAATTATATATAATATTCGACTTGATGTAAGTTTTGGACATACGCCATTGCTAAGAACTTTTTCTGTTGAATAAAAACTAAAAAATAAAAAAATAAATAAAAAACAAACAAAAAAAACACAAATTAAGCAAAAAATTGCTGTTGTCAACAAGGATGTAAACACCACAAAATATTCCGTAACAGGAATATGGTCAACAAACAAAGAAAAACAAAAGAAAAATGTACTAAGAGAACGAAAAAAAAAAAACCCACAAATGATGACGACACAGAAATATTGAACGCAAAAAAAATTCAGCACAACGGTTGAAACGAAACAAAAAAACACGACAAAACGAAAAGACGAAACAAACACAATAGTTTTCCAAAACAGAATAGAACGATAAAAAAAAAAACCCACAAATGATGACAGCACAAAAATATTGAGCCCAAAATAATTCAGCACAACAGTTGAAACGAGACAAAAACACGACAAAACGAAAAGACGAAACGAACACAATAGTTTCACCAAAACAGAAACAAGCATCACAAACTTACATCAAGTCATGCACTCCCATTGCACAAATCTTTCAAAGATAATATATATAATATTTGTTAGGTTAATTAGTATCGTCAACCATACAGGCATGGAGTGTTACGCCAGTTCAGTAAGTCTAATCTTTGATTGTGGACACTTGTTTCATAATTTATTTGTCTTGATGGTATTCTTCCATGAACGAACGCGATTGTATCACAATAGTGATATTATAGAGTATTGAAACACTATCACATCAAATTACTCGTGAATAACAAATAATTAAAAAATAAAAGGGGGGGGGGGGGGGGGTTTGTCTGTAAAGTCGGTTAACGGACGATAATTTCACGTGACAACATCATAAGAAAACATTGATGAATAATTGCATACTTTTTTAATTTACAAATGTTATCTACAGTTTTTGCAAATTTAATTTAAATAATTTGTCTAAATATAATCACGAAAAATTAGTTAAAAAAGCCCGCTTTAACCTGTTTGATATTATAGAATATTTTCTCGCTCGGTGGTTGGCCGGTTCTTGCACGCTCGGCTCAGGCAGAACGTGACAATTTTTCATGCGTGCAGCCGGCGTTTATCGATTTATAAGACGTTATTACGTCAAAAAAAATATCAAACATGCAGTGAAACTATTGTTTTTCACACTTCATATTGTTAGTGTTACAAAATATTGTTTTTCAGAAATGAAAATGTCCAAAAAACCGGGACAGTATCAAAATTGTAATTAGTGAACTAATTACTTGTAATGTACCAAGTTGCCACATACCTAAGTACTCTAATTGTCGATACCAAGACTTAGTTTTTGAAGTAGTTTTGGGACCACCTGCTTGTTGATATATTACCTACATAGCTAAAATGATTGTGAAAAGTAATGCCTCAGCTGTTATCAGGCAAACAAACCAATGAAAATCAATTCACTTAATTTTGTTAGCCACATATTTTTTCATTATGAAACACTATTATTTTTTTTTGCACAGTTTAAATCTTTTCTACTAAGCAATAACTCATCAAGTAGTTAAACTATTATTATAAACTAACACTTTGGATTTGAAACTCCCACCCGATTATTTTTTTGCTAGTAGTACCTAGTTACTTTTTAATACTTTAATGTTACAATTAAGAGATGGGCCAAACAGATCCTTAGTATATGAAGGATTTCAGTATTTGAGAACAAAATATTTGAAGAAAAATAAAATATTAGAGGGAATTAAAGTAGCTAATTAAAAAATTCAACACTGATAAGCCCCAAAATTTACTAGTTCAATTATTTTCCTAATATGTACATACCTGTCTTGTTACCATTCCAGAAGATTTTGTGCCTTAAACATGTAACACATAAATAAAGTTTACAATATGTGTTGATTCTGGAAAACTTAGTTTGTGAAACAAGCAAGGGCGTTGCCAGCCGATGGCTGGGTTTGGGGGGGGGGGGGGGGGGGGGCAAGTTGTGGGAAAAGTATGTATTTTTTTGCATTTGGCTACATTTTTTTTGAATCTCTAGGTCTCTAGGAGGGGGGAGGGTCAACTGCCCCCCCCCCCCCCCTACCCCCCCTGGTGATGACCTTGATTTTAAGGGTTGAATGTTTCATCAGCATTTTTTTATTCCTTGCGCACTTTTTTCATTATTGACCCCTTGAGACCTTGTTTCGGATTCGAGGGGTATGTTCGAGGCACTCTTCGGGACTTTGATCCTGGAGAACTGGGTTTGATCCTGGAGAACTGGGTTTGATCCTGGAGAACTGGGTTTGATCCTGGAGAACTGGGTTTGATCCTGGAGAACTGGGTTTGATCCTGGAGAACTGGGTTTGATCCTGGAGAACTGGGTTTGATCCTGGAGAACTGGGTTTGATCCTGGAGAACTGGGTTTGATCCTGGAGAACTGGGTTTGATCCTGGAGAACTGGGTTTGATCCTGGAGAACTGGGTTTGATCCTGGAGAACTGGGTTTGATCCTGGAGAACTGGGTTTGATCCTGGAGAACTGGGTTTGATCCTGGAGAACTGGGTTTGGTTTGGGACCCGCCACTGGGGTTAGAGTGAAGCTCGTCGCGGAAGGACGTGAGAGGCGTGCGCCCGGACCTCCGGTGACGGTGATCGCCGTGCCGTGTTGTTGCAGCCCGAGTGCAAGGTGACGGACGACATGAGGTTCACGGCCTACAACCAGTACGTGCACAAGATGCTGCACCGCTGGGGGCCGAGCGTCATGGAGATGGCAGCCATCAAGAAGTACCTGGCCACCCAGAGCATCTCGCTGCTGCACCCGCCCCTGGTACGCTCTACGCTCCCGCCGCATGGGGGGGGGGGGGGGGGGGGGGGGGGGGGGGGTTCCACGAAGCAACGAGACCACGAGGTTTCATTCAACGGGCTACGAGGCTACATGACTACAAGACAACAAATCTCTACGAGGAAATACAATTCAATGAGGCTACGAGATTACTTTGGCTCTTGACTGTCGTTGACTCCGTTCAACTTTGAGAGTTAATTTATCTAATGCAAAAGAAATTGTTGTAAGTAGTACCAATTCTTGCCAAACACCACAGAGAGCATCAGATCAAAGCTATTTTTAATAATCAGTTTGACTTTGACAATGAATTCGCTGTTTGTTTTATTTTTGAAAACAGGGTGATGGTTGTTTGGGAAATTCGGTAAAACCTGGAATCACCCCCAGGAATATTATTGGGGACAACCGGGAATTACCCGGGAATATAATGCTTCGGGATAAATGCGGGGAAACACCCGGGAATTTTAATCATCCCTTGAGAGATTCGCTTTTCTTCGTCCTTACTGTAATTATCGTCTATCAATTAACAAAGTCATTGACTATGCACTTGTGCAATTTACTTAAACATGTAAAATGTATTATGTTACTAGCTATTTATTGCGATGGAAATATATTTTTTTTTTAAAGATAAAAGACATCTTGATGGGAGAGACAGCATCCGCGGAATAAAACCGCAATCAGAAATAGTTTGCCGCTGTCACATCTTTAGCGCTAAGGAAAGGAATCGCAGCATGTATTTCACAGTCGGCTGGATTCTCAATCGGCTGGAGGCATTTTGAAAACTCACAAACAAACGTGAAAAAACGGTTGAATGTTTCCGTAATGGCTTCCGAGACACGCGCGGGATTCTGACCGCAGCGTTGCGACGGCCTGATGTCAAAACGGTACTTACTTAAAAAAACACACACGTCGTGCACACGACTGCAAGTGATTTAAAAATGATACAAAAATTGTTGATGTGCGACAGTTGCGATGTTTTGTGGACCTATCCGGGGCGCAGATCGGCGGCATGGAGGTGGACCTGCCGCGGCTGTACCAGACGGTGCAGAGCCTGGGCGGGCTGAAGGACGTCATAGAGAGGAAGAAGTGGCAGCGCGTGGCCGAGGGCATGCGGATCCCCAAGTCCGCGCAGGAGCGCGCCTCCAAGCTGGACGACATCTACTGCAAGTACCTGCTGCCCTACGACACCCTGTCCCCAGGTGAGCCCCCCGGGACCGGCCTGTCCCTCGCGTGCTAGCCGGCGGTGCTGACGGGAGGGGATGAGCGTGCGTGTGTGTGTGCAGCGGAGAGGAGCCGACTGTTCGCCGAGGTGGAGCGGGAGTGGCAGGCCGCCGAGGGGGCTGGCTCGGGCTCCTCCCGGGACGGCTCGGCCACGCCCGACACGGCGGAGGAGGAGCCCGACGACGCGGGCGACGAGAGCCAGGAGTGCATCGTCAAGGTACTGTCCCTCTCCCTCTCTCTCCCCCTCTCTTCCCTCATCCTCCTCACTCCCTCACCTCTCCCTATCCCTTTATCTCTCCCACCTCCCCTCTTCCTACTCCCGTCCCCTCCCCCAATCCCTTTATCTCTCCCACCTCCCCTCTTCCACTCCCTCCCTCTTCCACTCCCTCCCTCTTCCACTCACTCCCCTCTTTCACTCATTCCCTCTTCCACTCCCTCCCCTCTTCCTACTCCCGTCCCCTCCCCCAATACCTTTATCTCTCCCACCTCCCCTCTTCCCGATAAATACTAGCGCTAAGTGAACTCGCGTCACGCGAGTTCGGCTATGCTAGCCGGCTGGTGGTTATTTTCGTTCAAAACGTGGCGAAGGAACTTGTGTGGATCAGGTAGAAAACATTAGGCTATAAACGAAAGATATAAGAACAATGCTATCCTGAAATGCTGTAACATGTTTTTGGAGTAGATAATCATAGCGACAGACCGACAGGATGCGCTCCTGACCTTGCCGTCAGCTATGTTTATTTCCACGGCCCTTCACAGCGTTTAAAAAAAAAAAAAAAAAAAAAAATGTTGGAATGCAGACGGAAAAGTAACTATGCAGTAAAATAAATATATTTACGGCCCTGCTAAATTTTTCTATTCAATAAAATTTGAGGTATTAGTGATTTTTCAGCAGAAACTGCTGTGTAACTAATAAACAAATTGTATCATAATAACGTAAACTTATAAAGTATTTATTAACCATGAAGGACAGTCATATAAGCCCATAAAAATATTTATTTTACCGAGAATGGACTATACAACCTGGCTTTTGCCACACGCAGTGTGGGAGGGGAGGTAAGCTACCACAGTGGCTTTTCGTGCGGGCAGGTAAGATAACATGACAGCTGAGACGGCTTTATCGTGCGATAGTGGACGCGCCGAGCTCGGCTAGACACTGCCCGAGCGACATTCACACGATGTATCCGACGATGCGGTGACACCCCGAATTCTCTATTGCAACCATTCCGTTTATAAGTCCGTTTTTTTCGGAAACCGTGAGGGGTCGCATCAGCGGGATTCTACTGTATTACTTCCAAAAGACAAAGAGTAAAATTATTATTCTACACTTAACTTTTTTTTTCTAGGCCAAATTCATTTTTAAAACAAAAGATTTTGTTCATTTCTATAAATTCTATGTATTCAATAAATATGACTGTAACATGTTTCTGGGTGGTTTCCTTGTAGTTTTTTGACTGTGACTTATCCTGACGTGTGTGTCGGCAGGGCCGCTCGATGCCGCTGAACGCCTTCTACCGCATCGCCCGCAACACCATGAGCATGTGGTTCCGTCAGCCGGAGCCGGCCGCCGCCGAGGTGGAGCAGGAGTTCTGGCGGCACGTGATGGCGCGCGAGCGGCACGTGTGCGTGCACGCCGGCTCCATCGACTCCAGCGGCCGGGGGTACGGCTTCCCCGTGTCCAAGAACAGCCCCTTCGCACGCCACCCCTGGAACCTCAAGGTGCTCACCAACCACAGCGGGTCGGTGCTGCGCTCCATGGGCCCCGTCATGGGTGAGTCTCTCCCTATCTCTCGCTCTCGCTCTCGCTCTCTACATCTCGCTCTCTCTCTCGCTCTCTACATCTCGCTCTCTCTCTCTCGCTCTCTACATCTCGCTCTCTCTCTCTACATCTCTCTCTATCTCTCTCGCTCTCTCTCGCACTCTCTCGTGCTCTCTTTCTCTC
Organism: Bacillus rossius redtenbacheri; assembly: GCF_032445375.1. Taxonomy (NCBI): domain Eukaryota; kingdom Metazoa; phylum Arthropoda; class Insecta; order Phasmatodea; family Bacillidae; genus Bacillus; species Bacillus rossius. The sequence goes on from NC_086344.1 coordinate 38,717,926, forward strand.
TCACTCTCTCTCGCACTCTCTATCTCTCTCTCGCTCGCTCTCTCTTTCTCTCGCTCTCTCTTTCTCTCGCTCTCTCTCTCTATCTCTCTCTATCTCTCTCTATCTCTCTCTATCTTTCTCTCTCTTCCTCTCGCTCTCTCTCGCTCTCTCTCTATCTATCTCTCTTGCTCTCTCTCTGTCTCTCTGTCTCTCTTGCTCTCTCTCTATCTATCTCTCTCGCTCTCTCTCCCTCTCTTTTTCTCTCTCTCTTTCTCTCTCGCTATCTCTTTCTCTCGCTCTCTCTCTATTACTCTCTTGCTCACTCTCTATCTCTCTTGCTCTATCTCTCTTGCTCTCTCTCGCTCTCTATCTCTCTCTCGCTCTCAAGCTCTCTCTCTATCTCTCGCTCTCTTTTGCTCTCTCTCTCTATCTCTCTCTATCTCTCTCACTCTCTCTATCTCTTTTGCTCTCTCTCTATCTCTCTTGCTCTCTCTCTATCTCTCTTGCTCTCTCTATATCTCTCTTGCTCTCTCTCGCTCTCATTCTCTCTTTCTCTGTGCTTGCTTTCGTTTTTGTTAGGAATGGTCCAGTCGAGTTCCTGAATCCTCAAATACCATCACATCCTTTAGATGAAATAACGTAAAATATAAAATTCAACTCTGAGATAACCCTTTAAGTTTACTAGGTCAATCGTTTTCTTCATACCTGTCTCGTTTCTATTCCCCAGGATGTAGTGCTTTTAACATGTAATGTATAAGTAAAATTGGTTCTGGAAACTTAGTTTGTGAAACAAACGTTTTTAAGGGTTGAATATTTCAACACTATAGTTAATATTCAAGGGTTTGTTCGAAATAGTGTTTGAGGTTCGAATTTGAGACTTTTGAGCCAAGAAACATGGGATTTGACCTATCACTGATTATTATTCTGTCCCCCTTTTTATTCCTTTTTTTTCGTGAACAATTGCTCACACGCTCAAATCTCATGCCGCTTCCTTTTCGCGCTGTGGTTTTGTTACGTTCTCTTATTCTCTCACTTATCCTTACACTCGGGCACACACACTTTCGTTCTTGTTTCTTTGTACCAGTTACTTTCTTCAACACTTTGTTTCACACTCCTCCAGTCTGTCTTATTTAACAGATCATTGACGGGAGCGGGGTGGTGCAGTGAATAGATACTGGACTGGTATTCCTGAGTTCCAGAGGATTCAGTTTGGAATCGCGGTCCAGCCAGTAAACCTGTGCGAATGCGAATACTGGTTTTCTGATGCGAAGTGAATGTAAAATTGATTGTTTAGAATTAGTGATGGGCTGAACAAAAGTTTTCTTGAATCCGAATCTCGAATTTGAATCTCACAGAGTACCTTGAATGTACCTGTCGGATCCGAATCTAGGTCTCAAGGGTAAAAAATGAGATGATATACCAGAAATAGAAATATTAACTATGGTTTTGAAACATTCAACTCCTTAAAAACTTCTAACTCAACTCTTTCACAAACTAAGTTTTCAGAAGTAATACATATTGTAATTTTATTTATATAATTACATGTTAAATTACAATATATTGGGGAATATAAAAAAATTGACCTTTTAAATTTAAAAGTTATCATTTATGAATTTTTAAATTTATTTATTTCCTCTAATATTTTTTGTTCAATCTTTTTCCCTCAAATATCGAATCCTTCAAATACTAAGGATTTGGTTGGCCCAACCTATTTAAAATATATTTGTTAAGTTGAACCCAATTGCAAATATTGTTCTCGATGAATCTGTATCACACTTATTATAAAATGTTGGAATGAAGTGGGAAAAAAAATCTTTTAACATTTGTAATTTTTGAACTGATTAAGCGATTTAACCAATTGGGTTCTGTGTGTAACATAATTAAATTTAAATAATAACCTTGCATAATATTAATATTGATCATTCATAAAAATTCATACAAATAAGAATTTGCTCCAAGTTGATTTCAAGACCTCGCTTTGCATGGTCAGTTAAAGAATTACTTAAAAAGATGTATGAATGTTTTGTTCTCTTTCTGTTTTACTGTTTTGGGTTGTCCGAAGTACCTGTGATCAGCAGGGGCAAGATCATATGGTGAATTGCGATAAAACCGAAATAACATCGAAATGCGTGTTAATGCACCATATAGCACCGATACGCAAGTTATATCATGGAGTTAAGTGGCATTGAACCAAAAACTTATTCAAATCGTAAAAAAAAAAATCTGCATTTCCATACAAAAAATCTTACCAAAGTGCATGGCTCATAAAAATTAATTCAATGTTTTATTGTGCATGTTAATGTTGATAAATATATTTGGACTGTATATTGAAAAGTTTTTAACCGACGATGCAACATAAATCACACGATAGCATCCGCCCGCACCATTGCGACCTACCGCCATCATGCCGATCGAAACGAAGACTGTTTTTTTTTGTTTCTCACTGCAGGGATGCCACCCTCACGGTTTAATGGACGCCAACACTTGCAGTGTTCCAACATGAGCTTGGGCGCGGGATATTTAAACTGGGTCTATCACGTGGCCCGGTACAAGTGCCGCAAAGTCAACTCACAACACAGTTCTATGTACAAGAGTTCACACTAAGTACCAAACAGTGCATTTATTTTGGAATCAATTCGAAACCATAAATGCTCACTAATTAATTTTTTATTGTTCTGAATGTATCTGTTTTAGAAGACCAGTTCATTAAAAGATATTTTACCGTGGTAATGCAGCATATATAAATTTCACCCCTATTTGTTGGGAGTAAGTATTACGAACCAGCTTCTGTGAAAACGAGACCACGGTCGATCGGGCTGCCCCGGGAGGGGGGGGTGACTGGCCGAGGGCGTGTGGAAAGCCGTGCTGCGCTGTGCCGCAGGCGTGACCGTGCCCACCCTGCACGTGGGGATGGTGTTCACGACGTGCTGCTGGTATCGCGACCCGCACGGCCTCCCCTGGATCGAGTACCTGCACACCGGCGCCAGGAAGATATGGTGGGTACCCTCCGCCGCCTCACGGTCGACGTTCCAACCCAACCTTTCATTGTGTCAGTACAGCAACTGGGACCCGGCAAAAGACTTTAAATAAATATGCACGTTTACAGTAGTGTTACAAGAATAGTCGAACGTTCGTGAATAACTTGACAATCATCTCAACCTTTCATTGTGTTTTTTTTTTTATTTCACCAGTACAAAAAGTATACAAGTTTATCTGTAATTACTGTAAATATAAAATATTTACCTGAAATGGGAGGCACCCCAATTCAAGCATTTAATCATAAAAATTCGATTCTTTAAAAGTACACTTATTTCATTATAAATGGGTTATTTTAATGCTTTTTCATGTAATTTTACTTCATTTTATTTATTTAATTACATTTGGGTACAAATAAATTTTATTTGTATTGTTTTACTTGATTTTGTTTGTTATTTATTTATTTTTATTTATTTAAATTTGTTACATGCCCACCTACAGTCTTGGGACTTTAGAGGTGGGCACGACACAAAACAGTACAACACAAAACAAGTAAAAACAAACACTATCACAATAGAGACAGCACAGGATAAACACAAAACATGAAAACAGAAATGATATAAATACCAAAAGGACAAGATAACATGACACATTACTTAGCGAAATGTTAATTACATAATTATTAAACTATACACAAAATATATAAAAAAAAAATGGATAATACAAAATATAAAATGTGAGTAAAATGTGAGTAGAGGACAAGTTAAGAGGATAAATTTTTAAGTTTAGACAATTGATTATTATTGTGATTTCTAACTAATCTGTATATTATGTCATTAAAAGTTATGTAGAGTACAATATGTTTGGTATAAACGAGAATTAAATTGTGGTATTTTTAACCCAGTGGTTTCAAGGAGATAAGTACAGTTAATTTTAGCGTTAAAACAATTTTCAACAAACAGAGAATCTAAATATACTCTACGTGCACCAAGAGGAGTTAAAGCAGGTGAAGGAAGGTTTTTTAAGTTTATTAAATTAATTAATTTTGTTTGTATACATTCTAGTTTATTTGCATCGGCCGACTTGATGTCATTCCAGATTACTGAACAATATTCTAATTTGGACCTTATTAAGGCAAAATACAGGGAGAGAATTGAGTCTGAATTGGTAGCATAAGTAATAAATTTGATCATAGCAAGGGTTTTGCGGGAAGACATGTATAAATAGTTTACATGATTATGGAAAAATAATTTAGAATCTAAAATAACACCAAGATCCTTAATTGCTGAACATTTCGTGATTACAGAGTTTTCTAAAATATAATCAAAATTAAGTGGTTGATATTTCCTTGTAAAGGATATAACAAATGTTTTGTGTTTATTTAGTGTAACCAGATTAAATTTACACCAATTGTTTACTTGGGAAATGTCATTTTGTAATAAAATACAGTCATTCTGTGTTATTATATTCCTAAATATTTTTAGATCATCGGCAAAAAGTACTCCTGTAGAATGGTTGAGAAATTGAGGTAGGTCGTTTATATATAAATTAAAAAGAAGAGGCGATAATGTACCTCCTTGAGGGACACCAGAAGAGATACTAAACAGGGAAGAATTGTGGTTATTAATTGTAACATAAAAACTTCTATTAGTTAAGTAATTAGAAAACCAGTTTGTAAAATTTTGAGTTAAACCAAAGTTAAATAATTTTTTAAGAAGTATAGAATGGTTCACAGTGTCAAAGGCCTTGGCTAAATCAAAATAACAGGCATCCACTTGCCCTCTGTTGGTAACCTCTCTGTGTATAGGATTTAAAAAAGTAAGCAAGTTAGTGGTGGTCGATAAACCTTTCCTAAAACCATGCTGACTGTTCGATAAACTGTTCTTAAGCTGGAAATTTAAAAATCTAAAAATTATTTTTTCAAATATTTTAGAAAAACCATTGAGTAGAGAAATAGGCCTATAATTGTTAACATTCTGTTTAGAGCCTTTTTTGTGGATAGGTATCACCTTAGCAGTTTTCCATTTCTCCGGGAAAACAGATGTTTGTAAACTAAAATTAAAAATATGCAGCAAAAGAGGGACTAATAAATCAGAGCAACCTTTTATAATGAAATTAGGTATGCCATCAGGACCAGTAGATTTGGATGATTTCAACGATTTTATGCCCCATAATACTAAACATTCTGAGATTGTGGGCACAGGAATAGAAACTAAATGTATATTGTTTGTCACAGGTTGTTGGATACATGTAGAAGGTTCGTAGACACTGGAAAAATATTTAGTGTATCCATTGGCTAGTTCAGCGGGATCATTCGTGATAGTTCCATTAATTTTTAGAGAATGCTGTTCATAAAAACCATCTTTCATTAGTTTGACATATCACCAAAATTTTTTAGGGTTAGTTTTAATATAATTATTGGTATTTCGAGTCCATTGAATTTTGTCTCTTTTTATTAAATATTTTACTAATTTACGATAATAAGAGAAAAGTGAATAGTAATACGTGTTGTTGTTTCTTTTATAAAGCTTATGGAAATGCTTCTTTGACTTTAATGCTTGAATTAACTCATTGGTAAACCAAATTGGAAATTTTGATGATTTTTTGTTTGTCATTGGAATAAAGATATTCATATTTTCAACTACGCAATTGGTTAGTTGGTCAACAAGTTCATTTACATCCATAGAATTATAAAAATCTGACCAGTCATGATTTTTGATGGAATTGAAAAGACCGAGAAAATCACCTTTTTTATAGTTTCTAAACGTTGATGTAATGTTGGAACTGTTTTTGAAGGACTCAATCTTGATGTTGATGTTTAATGCAGGATGATAAATATCTTCTTTGATAAGAACATCATAAGCCTTTGTCACTGAACACAGCTGTAGATTGGTTAAACACAAGTCTAAAAGATTTATATGAGTTTGAATATTGTTGCACTGTTTTAGACTATGTACAGATATAAAGTTAAGTAAATGGCGCACCTTAGTGTTAATGTTCATAGTCGTCTGATGGAAATGGTTAAGATTAAGATTATTCCAATCTATACCCGGTACATTGAAATCACCGAGTATCAAAATGTCATCTTGAAATGAGGAGAGTTTATCTTCTAAAAATTCAAAATATATGCGGACAAACTCTGCCATTAAATCTGGAGGTAAGTAGATATTTCCAATAATTAAAGATTTGCTAGAAGATGATTTTATTTTAAACCAAACTGCTTTAACACCAGGAAAGTCAAAAACAACGTACAGTTGAACAGAAATAAATTTCGACTTCTTAACAGCAGATAAAACACCACCGCCTCTTGATTTATTGGTTTGTTCAGCATTTCTGTCATTTCTGAAGACATGGTATTGGTCTGTGAAATAGTGTGACGTAATGCTATTTGCATTAAGCCAAGTCTCAGTTAGGCAAATAACATCGAAATGTGAGCTAACAATATTATCATAGAACTCAACAGACTTAGTCCTTAATCCTCTGACATTCTGATAGTAGATATCAAACTCCTTAATGTTTGACGTTAGGACGTGAGATTAAAGTGCTCCTCCGGACACCAAGGATGCTGACGCACATACATTGGTTGATGCACGGCTAGGAGTGGGCCGTGGCTGAACGTTCAGCTCATCGTTAATTGTTTCGTTATTTAGAATCTGTTCCTGGTGTAGTTTGCCGTAAAAGGGGCTTATCATACAGCCACTAGGCCAAAAAACAATGTTGTTTATCCTGTTGAAATCATTTTCAAGTACTGAAACATGGAATGATGCATAAGAATTATATTTGGTTCTCAGTTTAGTCACCTTGATTAGCGATAAATTTAATTCATTTGAGATATAGTCAATGATTTCTTTTTCCTGTACTTGAGGATCAAACCTGGTAACAAAAAGAGCCTTTGTTTTTAAGTAAGGTGGTTTTGAAATAGTTTTCAAAGATGTTGTGTTCCTGATGCCCACTTTCATTTGAGATTTTTTCTTTTCAGGTTCACGTTTCAAATCGTTGGTTGCATTAATTCTTTTACTGGGTGCACGTTGCACCAGTGTAAAGTTGTCATTGTCAGCATGCTGCGTCATGCGGACTGAGCTCTTGACAGCGCGCGAGTAACGCTGAGTAGAAAGTAGGTCATCTGCAGGTGTGACGTCACTGGAACCAGCAATGGACACGAACGCATCGGTAGCCTTGTTACTAGCGGGATTCGATAGTACCTGATTGTATGAAATACCCTGATTATTTTTTACGTTTAGACTTTGCCTAAGATGAATCAGTTCTTGCTTAATTTCATGGGATTCATTTCGTGCGTCAAGAAGAAGTGTTTTTAGCACTTGATTTTCACTACTCAGCTCATCTACTTTAACACAAACTGACTTTATCAATTTGAATAGTTCTTCCATGTTCATAACTTCAAGCTTTGTATTATCTGGCTTCAGGACTGCTGACGGTGGACGCTGATCCAGACATCCAGAAGTAAACGAAGACCGATTTTTGGTCGGAGATCTTATCATGTTCATGTGGTCAGCAGGAATTAAATCGGTAGCTGAAGCATCACTGAAAGATAATCCAAACCCCGGGAATTCGGGTTGATCTAGGAAAGACGACTCAATATTGATAACACATTTACATACACAACTATAGAATGATTATTACGAGCATAAACACGGAGCGCGCGCACAAACACGACCGGTCTGCGTGAACCAATTCATTTCGGTGTATGTGAATGTATTTCATTTCCATTTATATTGTTTCAGATAATTTCGGTTATTTCATTTAATATGTACAGTTAAGAAACATTTCCACACATTTCAGTTCTTTACTTTGATTTATTTCGTTACAATTCAAGCATTTAATCATTGAAATTCAAATATTTTAAAGTACACTAATTTCATTATAAATAAGTTATTTTAATGCTTTTTCATGTAATTTTACTTCATTTTATTTATTTAATTACATTTGGGTACAAACCATTTTTATTTGATTTGTATTACTTGATTTTGTTTGGTCTACTCACATGTTATATTTTGTATTATCCATTTTTCTGTATATTTTGTGTGTAGTAAATGTATTCACTGAGGTTTAATAATCGTGTAATCAACATTTCGCTAAGTAATGTGTCATCCATGTCATCTCGTCCTTTTTGGTATTTACGTATGTCATTTCTGTTTTCATTTTTTTTTGTGTTTATCCCGCGCTGTCTCTGTTTATTGTGATAGTGTTTGTGTTTTGACTGGTTTTGTGTCGTGCTTGTTTTGTGCCGTGCTTGTTTTGTGTCGTGCCCACCTCTATAAAGTCTCAAGACTGTCGGTGGGGGTGTAACAAATTTAAATAAATGAAATAAATATCAGTCGTGTCAGTGTCGGTGATAATGGCCGTGTGTTGCGTCCAGGTACGGCATCCCGGACGAGTACAGCTTCCTGTTCCGCGCGGCGCTCAGCAAGCTGGTGCCGCGCTACTGCCGCAACAAGACCATCTGGCTGCCCTCGGACACGGCCATGGTGCCCCCCTCGCTGCTGGTGAAGGAGGGCGTGTCGCTGTGCCGCACGGTCCAGGAGCCAGGCCAGTTCATCCTGGTGTTCCCGCGCGCCTTCACCTCCTCCATCTGCGCGGGCTACCTGGTGTCGGAGAGCGTGTACTTCGCGCAGCCCAGCTGGCTCACCACGGCCGAGCAGGTGTTCAAGGTGCGCGGCCGACACGGGCGGTCCGGGGGGAGTCTTCTGAACCTGCGCCGTGAGCACGGCTAACACAGGCAGTCGGGGGAGTCTTCTGAACCTGCGCCGTGAGCACGGCTAACACAGGCAGTCGGGGGGAGTCTTCTGAACCTGCACTGTTAGCACGGCTGACATAGGCATTCGGCTGCACTATGAGCACGGCTAACACAGGCAGTCGGAGGGGTCTTCTAAACCTGCGGAACATATAATTTGGTAGGCAGGCATATAGGGCCAATAGAATTTTCAAGTTTTTATATAAGCTAAATCAGTGGAGGTTTTTTTTTTTTTTTTTTTCATACATTGGGGTTAATATGGGGTATAAAAATTTTGGAATTGAGTTGATCAGCTCAAGTACGGTTTCCTACAAAATTGTGATCATCTAAGTACAAAACATATCAGAAATTTTCAGGGGCAAAATTATGTGGTGGATTACGATAAAACCAAAATAATAAAGAAAGGCCTGTCGATACACCATATAACACCGTAATGAAACTAAAAAAAAACATTAAGTAGATCGGCAATTTGACAAAACTTAACTTAAATGCTATCTTTCACTATAAAAAATAAATTATTCTAATGTAATTTATCTATAATGAAATTTGTACCATAATGTATGAACTATGTAAATTAAAGAAAATTATTAATATTATTTTTTTTGACGTTGCATCTCTTATTACATTAGTAACAATTAGTATGGTTTTACATTAATGACATTGACACATTTTTTACACACACGAAAATTTGAAAATTTATTATTATTATTTTTTGAGTAGTTCAGTTCTAGACATGCTTATTAATTATGATTAATTGTATAAGATGATAGTTAGAATATCCAAATTGCAATAAACACAAGGTTTCACATTAAATAACGCAGGGCTGAGTTCAGAAAACTGAGTCATTTTCTTTCGTATTATTCTGTGGCAGTCAAATGAGATTTAATGAAGGCCCCAGATATTGCACAGGAGCGGATATAAGCTCATTAAAAGTTTTATAACTTTCAGCAACGTTGTAACACTTGACTCCTTAAATTGTTTCTCCGAAACCCTACAAAAATTCTTTTCACGTTTCATATCAACTTAACTGTAGATAAGATAAGGCTGGATAAAGTCAGTAAGATCACCAAATTACATTTTCCAATATTATTCTTCAATACCGAGGTGACCTTCAACACCGTAATTAAGTCCGCATACTTTAGCTCTGTTGCATTATATTGTATTATTTTAATTTATTCATTACACTGTAATTTAAGTAAAACTATATTAGTTACAATTTTTTTTTTTCTATCTTCATGCGCTTCTCATCATGCATAGTGTAACATTGTATGTCAGAGAAATGAAGATAAAGGGTGCAATGAAAATCCCTTGAGTGTTTTCAAGAATTTGCTCTAGACTTTTCACACCTTTTTTTAAAAAATAATGTTAATAATAATAATTAGCCACTATCACTCTTATAAAGATACCGTTTAAAAATTGAAATACAAAACATATAACTATTCCTTTTGGCCTCAGCATATTCTTAAATGACTTTCGTAAACAGACCGCCTTTCCGGTATCGTGAGCGATTTTCGAATCGCTTTTTCCTGAAGCTCCGCACACTGACGTGTGTACCAGTGGGGCGAGGCTCACAAGAATAGGGATTACCGGAGGCGTCGGTGAGCGTGTCTTGTGTTGTCGTGTTGGCAGGACATCCAGGAGAGCTGCGAGCCCTCGGTGTTCTCGCTGGAGCGCCTGCTCTTCAGCATCGCCACGGACTCGCGGTCGCATGTCGACGTGCTGAAGCAGGTGTGTGCGGTCGCCCGTCACCGGCGGCGGCCGTGCCGAGACACGGCGGCCGACCGCTCGGTGGTTCTCCGTGGCCTCCCATGTCCTCCGTGAAGCAGAGGGTCGCGGGGTCACCCCCCAACACCCGGCAACACCCGAGCGAATGCTCACTGCGACAGTACCCAAGTTTTTGGGGAGTCCGCTACAGTCATGTTATTCCCATGCGTTAAGCTTCTGTGTGTGACAGTTGTGACGTAGAACCGTGTCGAATAAACAATTGCGTGGTTTTATTATGTTTAATAATAAAGCTTAAAAAATACAGTAGGTCCATAAATAAAACGTCCCAGTTATAAATTTTAATAGTATCAACTGTATGTGTTGTAAAGTTTTTGGGGCTCAAGGTCACAATGAAAGGAGCAACTCGGAACAGTTTCAGATGAGCGCATGCGCGAGTACTGTTTTGTTTGTTTTCTCGCTCGCAGCGCCACCTACGCAAAATTGCGACTCCTGAGGGTAAAGCACTTTGTATTTTGCGATTTCCTTGGAGTGAATCTGTATTTTTAGTTCAACATTTAGTTTGTTTGCACGAGAGTGGTTGAACGTTGAAGTTCCTGGCCGTTGGATTGGTCGCGATGGTTCAGACGACAGAGCTCTTTTTCGCTGGCCTCCACGTTAGCCTGACGTAACGCCATGCAATTTTTTTCCTTTGGGGCTTTATAAAAGATTGTGTCTACGTTCCGTCGCTACCTTATGATTTGCCAGAGTTGAGACACAGAATTGAAGAGGCTGTTACTTTTCAGGTTGGCCCTGGCTAAGCAACCCAGAATAGTAACAAGATACTTAAATCTCTGGAAAGTTTATGATGTTTTTATACGATGATTTTGACGTTATGTTTATAAATTCATCCTTTTTTTTACCAACATTGAGGATTAATTCTTTCACTATAGTACGTCCACTATATGGCGCTGCAGCGTATCAACTTCCATACCGTTCAACCGATCGCCATGGATAAACAGAAAATCGTAGGATCATACACATACAAAAAGTGAGTGTGTGTCATTTTTCTATTTCCACCACACATTCATAGACATCCGTCTGCTCAGTGGAGCTCGCGGCGTCTAGCAACCTATCGGAGCCAATATCAGTTTAGTTTTGATCTTCGTCGAGAGATGGCATTGCCTTGAATTTTAAACATGCTTTCGAATAGGTTTGGGTTATCTTATCTAACAATTGCTTTTGCAAGCCGAATTGGTTTTTTTATGATCGAGGTAATCAATAATTCAATAATTGATTAATGAAGGTTCTTCCAGTGATAGAAATTATGTTCCACACTTGATTAAAATCACACTGTCAAAGTAATAAGAGTGCAACCGCGGTGCTGCGTAACTCCCGCAACAGCGCGATTAGCAACTCTTCCCCACACTCATGCCCCAAGGCCACCCAAAGGTAAATAGCTTATTCCCTTATTCCCCGGGCAATGTGTGAGTACCATTATAAAAACACAACAAATTAAGTGCAGTCAACATTTACTATCAGGCCTACCTAGGATTACAACCCCCTCCACGTATACATTGCATGAAACGCATAGATGCCCTATACATATATATATATATATATATATATATATATATATATATATATAACTATAGTTAAACAAAAAATCTAAAGTTTTTTTTTTTTTGTCCTGTGCGTGCACTTTCCCGTTTGCTCGCGGCTCATACGGCAGTCCTCATGATAATACGTAAACGTACTTGAACTGTGTCCGTGCACTCCATCCAAATTATGACTATGTGGGCCCGAGTGACAAGTTCATTAACTTCTTTAAGTTCATTAATTCACTACAAAAATTATTGCCGGTCCTGAAGAAAGTCAAATTATGTTGCGAATCACAGTCTATTTTAGCATTTAGTATTTCACAGCCCCGACCTTCGCCTATTCTGGCCATAACAAGTATGAGCGTCGACTCCTTACTTTGAGCATGTTGAGTGGGGCCCCAGCTGGTGGTCAACGCGCCTCCGCGCCGTTGCCACACCGCGGGCCAGACGGTCGCACCGAACCATCCTGCTGCTGTCGTGTCCGGCTCGCAAGTCCCGTACCGCACACTCGCGCGCCACCGCTGAGCGCGTCACTCGGCTACGTCACCTCCGAGCTTCTTCGGCCGTCCTCGGGTACACTCGAAACAACGACACGCACACATGACTAGACGGCCGTTGAGCAAACGGTTTCACGTTCTTAGAGTCCTCCTAATGCAATTAAATAAAAAAAAAACTAATAAACATAACTGTGAATAATGAAATAACAATAACCAAATAATTAAATTATTAATTACAAAAACAGTTACCGGAAACGGTAACAAGAGCCATATCTAAAAAAAAAATGTGAAATTGAGTTAAGATCGCTGATGGAAACAACATCTGCCAATCTTACCAATGTAATAAGGCCGTACCTGAATTTTGAAAAAAAAATAACGGTCGAAACACGATGTTGCGATGGACGCGAGTCTGAAATTTAACCATGTTATCGCGCTAATAAAGCCTCTTGTTTAATCGTGTTAAAAGTTTCTGCTTTTGACATGTGGCCGTATTACTTTGACAGTGCGATTAATTAAGAAGACAATCACTGTCCACGTCTGAGTACGTTGGAAGAGTCCCGTTCACCTCGTGTGCAGCCCGGGCAGTGCAGGGTACTGAAGCTAGTTGGTGTGTATGTAAGAAGTAGGGATGTGTGAAACCTTGATTTTCAGTTCGGTTCGAATCCGATTCAAATCCCTGGCAATATTTGAAATATGAATCCGATTCTGAATATTAAGCACAGAATAATTAAAAATAACTGATTAATTCAAAAATAATATGTGTTCTCTTTTTTCCTACTGTAACTACTGGCAATTATTTACTACACTGAGATTGAAATGTTTATAGTTATGTAAACTTAATTAATAATAAACACTTTTAAAATATGAACTCCAAAACATATTAGATTCTCCAACTCAATCGCAATAAACCGCACGCCGCGGGGAAATCTCAGTTTCGTAAAAGTTTCAGCAAACGAAACAATTGCTGGTATTTTTGAGCCGTATCAAATTGATTTATAACTTTTTTGTGAATATTCGTGATACTGTTCGAATCCACGTAGGTACGTACGACGATTCCGGGTTCGGGTAATTGTGGATTCGAACCGTACCCGAACATATCGGGTACTTGCACAACCCTAGTAAGAAGTGACCCCGTGTCGGGGAGCTACTGTGTGACCGGGAGGTCCCGAGACTGGACCGGGGGACCGCGGCGGTGCGCAGGTTCTGCCGATGGTGACGCGCATCCGGCAGCAGGAGCTGGACCGGCGTAAGGAGCTGCTCTCGCTGGGGCTGAAGAGCTCGGAGCGCCTGCCGCTGCCCGAGCCCGGCGCCAGGCGGCGCAACAAGCCCCGCACCGCCCGCGACGACGACGGCGACTACGAGTGCGAGATCTGCCGCGCCAACCTCTTCGTGTCGCTGGTCGGTGCACCTCCCCTCCCTTCTTACCTCTTCCTCTCCACGTTCCGGTGACTTCTCCTGGGGATGTTAACTTGAGGGGAAAACACAATGCTCCAGTCTGCCTTCACCCAGACTGTGGTAGTTTTCTTTTCTTCCCCCCCCCCCCCCCCCCCCCCCCAATTACAGTCGAACCTCATTTATCCGACCCAACTGGTACCAAAGGCAATCCTGAACAAATCGAAAATCCAGATAATCCAGGGTGATATGGGAGATTATCAAGACAATATCCTTTAACAAGCAGACTTGCAGTTCACTACGATTAAAAAAAAAAAAAAACTTATGTTTTTTATAAAATTTTAGACAGTATGCATGCCCTATATTTTGTTTGCAAGTCATTGAAAAAATATATATATAAAAATTAACTTTTCGTGTCATTTCTTAAAAAATAATTTGTCAAGTTTTCTTCTGTTTCGAAACATGCGTGGCGTTTTTTTGAATGAAGGGACGTTCAGTTACGTTGTGTGCTAACTGTCTTTTGTTTGCTTGGATGTAGAATACAATTATTGTCATTTTTTGTTTGAGTACTGAATAAAATTTCTACGATGCTGATTCTGATCAACGAGGGACGGATAAATGAGGTGTTACTGCATGTTTTAGTGCATAGTCGTAACACTGTAAAATAGCGTGTGCAAAGGTTCGTTTTTAAAAAGAGAAAGAAAGTGGAGAGAGAAGTAGGCTGTCAGGTGGAGGCAGTATTATCATTATTTCCTTTAGGAAATTTTCATAGAGGTAAATTATTTAAATAATTAAACATGGAAGTAAAAATATTTTGTTTGGGAAAATAAGTAATAATTTTTTGTGTGGATACCCTGCAAACGGACCCGGGTTCGAATCTCTATTTTGCATGTTTTCCTTGAAATCAATCGTGGAAAGTGCGGAGATTGTTCTCACCGTAAGCCATGGGCGATATCCCTGCAAGTTGTGGCCTGTGACCTGCAAGTTGTGGCCTGTGACCTGCAAGTTGTGGCCTGTGACCTGCAAGTTGTGGCCTGTGACCTGCAAGTTGTGGCCTGTGACCTGGAAGAGTGTGGTCGGTGGCTGTGGCTGTGACGTGACATGAGGCCTAAACACTCAGCAGTGGTGGACTGCGGGGTTGAAAGGATGATAGGACTGGCCCTGAGAACACCAAGCTGCCAAATGCAACGCGCTTGCTTCCTGCCAAACTTTTCGCTTGCAAATTTTTTTTTTCATCTGAATTTTTCTGTGCCTTCAGTGGCAGCATTTTAACATTAAATGATTTTGTTACCGCTGCCCCAAGTTTTTTTAAAAAAATCAATATTAACTATTGGAAAGAAGCTATTTAAATATTTCATTTATGATTAAAAAAAAATTGTGTTTTTAATAATACAGCTAACCTAACTTAACCTAACCTAACGTAACCAATCTCCCTTACATTTCGATTCCATTTACCATATTTTCCTGAACCTGTTACTCTTCATATAGATCCAAAAAAATTTCGTGATACGCAAAGTACCATGAAATCCAATATTGATTCCAAAAAAAAAAAAAAAAAAAACTAGAATATTAATTTTATAAATGCTGTATCCCTGAATGAGTCTTTAAATGAGCTGATATTTACTCGTTTAAATCGTGAGTTGCTCACAGGATTTTCGTTAACGGTGGCCAGGTAGATTGCGTTTCGGTTCAGCCGTATCGTAAGCAGTGGCGTAGCAAGCGGGTGGAAGGGATGGCCCCCGCCAGGGGTGCCGGAGCAGGGGGGGAGGGGGGGGGGTGCTTCCGCAACGGTTTCGCGGTTACTGAACGCTCCCCCCCCCCCCCCCCCCCCCCCTCGTTTTAATCCGAGAGGGGGCGCCATTTTCAAGTCTGGCCAGGGGCGCCAGTCACCTTATCTACGCCACTGATCGTAAGCACAGTGTCTTGCCGGTTTGTGCCTGGGACGTGGGAGCGTTGCTCGGCCGAGCGCGGTGGTAGCTGACGTGCGCGTGTGCGCGTGCGTGTTTGCGCAGGTGACGAACTCGCACGAGGAGGGCGTGTACTGCCTGCCTCATGCCGTGCAGTTGCTGTCCAGGGAAAGTCACCACCTCAAGTTCTGCAAGCTCATGTACACGTACGACCAGGTGAGACCTCAGCCCTGTCCTAGTGTACCCATTAGAAGCCCGTCTACAATAGTCCGAACCTGTGCGTGGTCCGTGTCCTTATCCGAATGTGAGTGACGTCACACTGTCTCACCGAAAACTGTCCTGTCCACAATTGCGATGTCAGATGTCCGAATGTATTGATTTCTAAAGTTGTCACCAGAGCGCAGTAAATGTGCCAAACCAAAATGTTTTTATTTTATTGTTTTGATGCTTTGTAGTTTGAGATTGAACTTGTGATAGTTATGCAAGTTATAAGTCACCAGAGTGCAGTAAATGTGCCAAAGTCATGTGGACCAATCAGCGGTTACGGCGGTGTTGTTCCAGGGGGCACTTCGAGCAACGTAGCACTCGTCTGTGCTTGAACCTTTCACCAACTGACTCATCAAGCTACCAATAATGGCCCGTCTACAATAGCAATGTCCTAAACTGTGTCCGAAGGACACTCGTCGCTGATTGGTCCACGCGACCCTCTGACGTTATGCGTCAAGTGGGCGAAAGTCCGAACCTACCTGGTCCGAAGACATTCGTCAATTTGAACTTTTTGTCCCAACCTGCGTGCTTCGGACACGGAAAAATAAACAGAACGCTCACGATGTTTGAATTTCCGGTTCCCGTTTGAAAACGTGGTGTTTGTTTTTGGTTACTGGAGGAAATGGAAGGTGTTGTTAGTCACTTGTAATGTGCATAACTTTTCGTAAGTTCAATCTCAAACTACAAAGCATCAAAAGAATAAACAAAAAAACATTTGTTTTGGCACATTTACTGCGCTCTGGTGACAACTTTAGAAATCAATACATTCGGACATCGGACATCGCAATTGTGGACAGGGCAGTTTTCGGCGAGACAATGTGACGTCACTCACATTCGGATAAGGACACGGACCACGCGCAGGTTCGGACGGGCTCTAATGGGTACACTGGATTCTTGAATTTCCTTAACTAAGCCGACAACGTTTCAACTTCGTCATGCTTTCAACTTCTGTTTCATTTGTCTCAACTAGCCCGTCTTAACAGTGACAAAACTAAAATAATATCCTTTACCCGGAAATACGTGCCTATCAAATGTGATTATAAATTTGGAAATACCGTGATTCCAAAAACTACTGCATTAAAAGATCTTGGGAGTTATTGTAGATTCCAAATTATTTTATCGTCAACATGTGGATTATCTAACTTTGAGTTCCAGAAGAACAATTTTTCCCTTATTAAATACACCACTAATTATGCTACAAATTCTGATTTCATTTTATCTCTTTCTTAGCACTTAGTAGGTCAAAACTTGAATATTGTTCAGTAATATGGAACAATATTAATTCTCCTGACAGTGATAAAATTGAACATGTTCAAAATAAATGTCAGTCTTATTGTTAAAAAAAAAAAAAAAAAAAAACTTTCCTTCCTCCTAAATTAACCTCTCTCTGTGACCTTGATTTTCTCTTCATCAGAAACTGTTATAGTTCTAAACTTCATGGTAAATATGCCTTGGATAACACTGGTATTAGGGTTCCTCAATTTTTTATTTGTCAAACATCTACTTTATGTGCACATTACAGGAGAAACGATATTATTTTCAGACTAATCAATATCTGTACTACACTAGATCAACTTGAAAATAAAACTAATTAATTAGGTTTTACACGTAGAAGAACTTTCTCGTAATTGGTCATGTGTTTGCCTGAGCAGAGAGTAAGAGCGCGAGTGTCGCGGGGTTGGCAGCCGTGAGGGTGTGTTGCAGTCGGAGCTGAACGAGCTGGTGCGACGACTGGAGGAACGCATCGAGGCGAAGAGCCAGAGGAGACCCATGGCCAAGCACTCTTCCTCCGGCCAGAAGACGTAGACGCGTCCTCCCCACCCCGTGTCCTTAGCCCCTCTAACCTCTCCGGACACGCGATCAAAGAGATATTTTTTATGTTGATGAAATATTTATGAAAATGTTTTATAGGTAGGAACCTAAGTTTTTAATGAGTGTACAAAAAAAAATAATTCTGTACAGTAGATAGTGATTATTTTCGTACATATATATATATATATTTATTGTGACAGCTTTTTTGTAACCATTGGATAATTAACTTAAAACCAAACGTCTATTTGTACAAATTTTTACTCTCTTTTTTTATGTTTGTCAGACATTTTAGAAAATGATTATTGATATTGTGAAGGTGGCGTGAGAGACGCGGGGAGGTAATTGTTACTATTGCTGTGAACTGTGAAGATATTAACGTGGTAGACTATCGCAGGTCCGAAACTTCGTGCAGTACACAGTCATGTTTTTCTTCGGTGAAGTTTTTTTAAAGGTTTTTTAAATTTAATCTTTGATGTTATAAATTCTTTTAAAGTTTTAAGTGCAATAAAAAATTTTAATGAAAGATTTTTTTAACTGTGATATTTTATACAGGCAGTCACTGTCTCATGAATATAATTCTTTGTTTATAAAACAAGATGGTTGAACGTTATGGAACACCGGGGCGATGTAGGACTCCATGTGGTCGTTGGAAGTTATACCACGAGTCTTGACGTTTAAAACTTTTATGGACGCATGCCACGGTTGGTTTTCACTGTATGTCATAGAGAAACCACAAGAACCGACTGTTCTCTGTGATGTGCAGGAAAAACCAGCAATGGCATAAGTCCATAAAAATGTTTTTAAATCAATCTTCCCGATGCAAGACTCATTCATTGAACGCACGAGTCTGGCGGTTGTGTGTAATTTAATTACTCGATACTAATACACACAGTATTGATTGATATTTTAGATACGGTTTTGTGGTATTTTTCAGTAATTTCCTTTTTTTAAATTTTAGTTTTAAATAGTTGCAAACATTTTTTCGTCAGTGCTGTTACCATTTGTAAGACAAAGAGTGAAAAGAAAGAGCGACACACAGCAGGATTCAAAAGGGGAAAAAAAATGCACTTGTTTTAGTTGAGCTTACCATCAGTTACCATTCGCTGATGCTTCTTTTACGTAGATATTTCTTCTAAATTACGATCACTTGGAATTGTTCATTATCGATAGATAACATAGATAAGAATACTGTGATGTGGGATCCGACTCCAAGAAAGTCTGGGATGGGGTGAGAGGAATAAGTTGCGTAGTGTATATTTTAACGAACTATCAGCGTCGCCAGCCGGGCTCAATCACCATCTGATTTTCACAGACATATTTTGCAACATCAATTTTCAGCGGTTTACTCTGGAAAACTGTGAGGTTTTTACGTAGAAATATGAGTTTATTTTAGATGTGCGTAATTGTTCATTTTAAGAACAAAACAATTCTTTATAAGGGGCATTTTCAAGCTTTATCCTGTGTTTATCTTCACCAAATTACAAAAACTACACTAAAATAAGCAGACTGCAAAGACACAGTGATTACATACAGCATGCAATGGTCTGGCAATACCACACACTTCATTGTGAGTCACTGGGTTAAACATGCGAGCGTGGTTCTGTACGATACTAAAACTGCTCACGTAACACTGCCAGAAATTTTACGTGTTTCGTCAACACTGCGCACTCAGTCAAACGGTGTGATGACTTTCGTAAAATTAGATTCTAGAAAAATTTGATTGTGTACCGGAAGTTGTGACTGCTTTTACTCCGGCTCGACAAGACTTTTATAATTTAATTTTTTTTTTTTTACTGTACTTGTATGTTATGTTTTAACTGCTGCTGATGTGTTGTGAATTTTGATTGTTTTATTATGTTATTGTTGTGTACATACTTTCATGGATTAAGTGTTGGGTTGATTCCAAAAATTTTAAAGATTTCAGTGTTATCACTAGGGGCATGCATTTATCGCATTTTGCAATAGTGTGATTTTTTAGAATTTTTTTTACTTTTAAAAAATACTAAATTATTTTTTTTTATAAAATGCAGAGAATTCACTTCCAAAAATTTCATAATACCCTTAAATTTACACTTAAAAATTAAAATGATAAAGTGGGGTCCGAAAATTGCATAAAAAAAAAATGAAACATCTATCATGTAAGTTTTTTTTTTTTTTTACTATTGATCGGTTTTTATCCGTCTCTATCACCTGTTATTAAAAGCACTGTTCTTTAACAATGCTAAATTACATGAATGAAAGCAGCTAGACGCTGAAAGCTACTCAACCAAAGGTTTGGTCGGTATTTTGAGTTCTCTATGCAGTGTTTTTGACCAGCGACCATTTGACTAAGAAGTGTTTCTCTTTCTTTAGTATCTTTAGTACTATTGAAACTATATTTTCGTTTCGTCATCATGTTGTTTATTTACATTTTGAAGAATTTTTTTTTATAATAATTTTAATTAAAGTACATATTGTTATGGCATACGTAAAAGAAAGCAACCTGTGCTGTTATTGGTGTTCATGACTAGGCCTTTAAAAGAAGGATGAACTCCGGATTAATATTGTAAGGAAAAACAAGTGATTTATTAAGCACTATATTTTTTTTAAATTTCTTAAGTATTTATGATCTTGCCAACTTAAGATGTTAGGTTTCTTTTTTATTTCTGCACCTTTGCAATTTTCGGGGTAGCTCCATCCTAAAGCGAAGGCGGCGCATGCTACTTTCCTGCACACATCTTTATTTTGTGCTGGTTCCCTGAAATACAATGGATAGAAGTTTTACTTATACACCAAGCCTCTGTTTAAAAAATTAATATTTTTTAAATGAATAACATTCTAAAAACTTCACACACAGTTACGATATAACCCTCTGAAGAAAAAAACCCAACTAATAAAATTTACTGCAAAAAATTAGCTATGAACCTATTAATACATACATTTTTTACCCTTTTAATAAGATTTCCCTGTTAATAAGTCTAAATTTCTAAATACCGGTTCCTCGAGAATTTTCGTACTAGGGATTTACTATTTTCTTGCAGTTATTACAGTAAACAGCTTGTTAAGCTAGGGCACTACAATTTAATCGTATTAATAAGAATTACAAAATAAATAATAATATTATAAATTATAATACTTTAATTTTCAATTTTTTAATATGGACAAAATTGAATTTTGATTTAATCAAAAATGTACAAAAACCCTTTTAAAATGACTGTTAACTAATAATTGTGTGGTAATGACACTTGTAATCATTGAAGTTCAGTTTTGTTGAATGTTATCCCACGAAAGACAGTCCTAATGCATCAAATGAGAAGCTATTACAAAGCAAAGAAAACTCTCAGTGTGTCAGCCCAATACTCTTGACTGATCAGGCAAACAAAAATCCTAATTGAATCCACTCTATTGCACCAATTAAAATAACAAGTTAACCAAAATTTCAAAATCTTTCTGTCGGTTGAGCATGAACTATTCACAAATACAATATATTCTGAATCCTTAATGCCATTGGAATTGATACATTCAACCAATTCTGGAACTGAAATCAACCCAATACTATCATAGATAACTAAATACTAATACGTGGTACTAGGATTAAATTATTTTTATGGTTTTACAAATAACATGATTGGTCTACCTTCTAACAATGAGATGGTATTATAATAATACTACCAGCTTATCATTGTTGAACTACTCTCTGTAATACGTTTATAAGTTCCTGTTAATCATGTTTATTTTGGTTTGCTTTTACAGTGATCTACGATTAAATTACAGGCAAATAAATTATATTACCAGTGCATATGTTAAAGCAGTATTGAATTCAATGTTGTGATACAGAATGTCTATATTATAGAATTTTAAACTGTGATTGAAGCTTCAAGGAATGTGTGTTTTATTTCAGATAAATTGTTCCTCCCCCTTTTTTTTTAATATGACAAATTTCAGGATACAGTTACACAAAATATAAAATTTACTTGGTTTTAAGATGCACCTTTTTTCATGTCTATTTGTACTCTTCTTTTGCCAAATTCACTTGATTATAAGAGGCACCTTTGTTTTGACTTTTGAATTGAATTTGCTTTTTTTAACATCTACGCTATTTTTTTTTAATTGAGCGACTAGAAACCAAAATAACAGAGTTTCTTAAATGTGAGTAAATACTGTAATATAGGATGGCTAGCAGTGAAACCTGAGAAATTTAAGAAAATAGTTTTACTAATCTGAGAATAACACTTATTGAAGAGGGAAGTAAAATATACATATTGTCTTTAAGCCACCATTGTGCAATCATTTTACTTAGGTAAACTTTTGTTAAAAATATAATATCTTTGAACAGGTACGTATCATAAAAACATTTATTTGGGAACTGAAATTTTAAATTTTTTAAGATGTAAGAAAACTTTCAAGTGTGCATATTAATTATCTAGATTTATTTCCATTATATAGTTTGGTCACAGAATATTTGTAATATTTTCTACTGTCGAAAGTAAAAAAAAATTGACAAAAAGCATAGTTCAAATGAAATATTCATTACGGCAGACTAATAATGCTGATACTAGGATGAATTTCAATTTAAATCATGTGAAATAAGAGCTTTAATGTCTGATTTATTACTTCAAGCTTACTTTGGATCAATAATCAGCATTTTGGATGCAGTTACCGTGATACCCAGGAGACAGTGATGTAATTGTCATTGCAGCCGTTTCGAACTAGGGGTAGGATGTAGCTAATCCCTAAAAAAACCTAAGCAACTCAAATTCACAATGTATTATTATCACAGTCGATCATTGCCATTAGGCCAGCTAAATAATTAACTAAATAGAGAAATATTTAGTGCTTACTGCGAAAGCGACCGTCTTTGGTTGTTATGATTTGAACAAATTGTTCCGTGCGCGTGAATGTACGTTTTTACTGGTTGGCTCGTAATGCCCAGATTTCTAACATCATGCAGATGTGTGAAGGAATTTAAATGTAACAGCTTTTTATATATTTTTTTATGAATGAAGTAAAATGATGTTGGGCAAGTATTGCGATAGTCGTGTGGAGTGACTGCGGAAAGACACTTGCAAGAAGCTTGTTCAGAGTCTGACAAACAGGGTGGGGGGGGGGGGGGGGGAGATTAAATAATTCAACCCCAGTTGTGTAAGTATATGTACAGCCCGATGCACGATTCTCTGACTGACCTGACACACATCTGTACAAATTCTAACCTACTCCCAGATGAGCTACAATCTCAAAATGTTGACACTGCGAAGATCTCGTCCTGTGACAAGAAAATTCAGAAAAATAGAATTTTTTTAATTTTAAACTCCCGAAGAAAAAAAAGTGTCAAAAATCTACCAAGCCAGGCCATCGTACTTTTGTTATAGAAGAATCGTTTTGGCAACATAATTTTTGAGACGGAAAATCGTCCGAATGATAATAGCCACGAATAACTGCTATAAGCACGTTTGTTGACTACAAAACACATACATAATAGCTTATGGGCAATAAATTGCTATAATATTTTATTGATGATAAAATGCTACGATATCACGAACCACCGAATTTTCGCGACACCATTTTTCATGCTTGATTTCACGATGGATGCATGGAACAAAACTTTGCTCTCCTTGCTGCAGAAAGGTATTGAAAAACATGGTATCCTATACAATTCAAACTGAACATTTTGTTCCTGTTTTTTACTATGATATTTATTTTGCTGCTGAAAGTGTGATTACTTTAGGTTAAGGTTAATTTTGCGAGTTACGAGTGAAGATGTTGACCCCGAATTATAACTTACGAGAGAATCCCCTTGCTTGAGTAATTACGCCTCATGGTTCATTTCAGTACAAGAGATTTAATTTCCTGAGCAAAGAAAAAATTTATTTCTTCATACACAAAAAATAAGCAGTAAAAAAAAAAACAAATGGTTTACACACAATTGATTGAGGCATAATTTATGTTTGCACAGCAATGACTTTGCAAGTTGATTTATCATAGCATTAATAGTAAAGTAAAAATGTAGTTTTAAAAATAGATTTAGTGTGTTTACCTATTTTTTATTCCCCCCTCCCAGTGCTTGTCAGATAAGATACACAGCTACAGACTCAATCAGGTGGTTTGGAGACGAAGGCCCCAGTAAGTGAGTTCATTCAAGAATGCAGAAATAACACAGCATCTATCTATAAAAAACAAGCAATTAAGTTAGTTCCAATAGCGCTCGACAGATGGCAGCACCTGCTAAAAACCGAGCCACTAATGCAGCCATTTTTTACCCTGTTCTACCAGGGAGTTATGACGAAGGAAGAGGTGGTGGTTAGTTGCAATAGTGCTCAATAGATGGCAGCACCTGCTAAAAACCGAGCCACTAATGCAGCCATTTTTTACCCTGTTCTACCAGGGAGTTATGACGAAGGAAGAGGTGGTGGTTAGTTGCAATAGTGCTCAATAGATGGCAGCACCTGCTAAAAACCGAACCACTAATGCAGCCATTTTTTACCCTGTTCTACCAGGGAGTTATGACGAAGGAAGAGGTAGTTGTTAGTTGCAATAGTGCTCAATAGATGGCAGCACCTGCTAAAAACCGAACCACTAATGCAGCCATTTTTTCCCCTGTTCTACCAGGGAGTTATGAGCGAGTAAGAGGTGGCTGTTAGTTTCAATAGTGCTCAATAGATGGCAGCACTATCCTGAGAGAGACAGAAGCTTCTGCCAGAGAGAGACAGAATTGAATGTCCGCCATTTTCGCCTCATTCTACCAGGGAGTTATGACCAAGGAAGAGGTGGTTGTTAGTTGCAATAGTGCTCAATAGATGGCAGTACTTGCTAAAAACCGAGCCACTAATTCAGCCATTTTTTCCCCTGTTCTACCAGGGAGTTATGACCATGGAAGAGGTAGTTGTTAGTTGCAATAGTGCTCAATAGATGGCAGCACTTGCTAATAAAAAAATACAGCAGTTAATTTAGCCATTTCATTTTAATTCTATCAGGGAGTCAGAATCAAGGAAGAGGTTATATGACAAAAGGCCCAGCCAAAAGGCTCAGGAAGCTATAAATGTAAATGTTAGCTTTAATAAACTGATTTTATGAATTCAAATAAAAGCTTGAATAAATGTATTTTATTGCTAGTCGTTCTATTCATTCTACCAGGGAGCTTTAAACTAATTAATTTACTATTAAATAAAAGACAGTACCTAAGGTTGTCAGCCAGTTTTTCACGTTAATCAACCAGGCAGTATTTTACCTGAATAGGTTTTAAGCTATGCAGTCTTCTACTGCGTGTTCAAACACGGGCAGAACATGATTGTCCTGCCTCCTGGGTTCACCTTGGGGTCCTGGGCGCTGCGGGCAGGGCACAGAGGCCCCGCTGACGTCTCAGGGTGTCATTTAGGTCCAGCTTCGACTATCGTTAACAACTCGCATGTGGTGTCAGATGGCGAGCTCCGATTCCTCTGATGGTCCTGGCGTCGAATGTACGCAGAATTCAATTGTTACCCACTGTTTGTGTTTAAATTATTTCAGTTTGTTGGTGGGAATAAATTTTTTAAAGGTTTCTTTTTATTAAGGAAAGTGGGGATAATCGTCCCACCTCCCAATATCGCCCGTGGTCCTGACCACAACCTTCTGTGTGGTCAGCGTTGTTCCAGAGCTCGGCAGACAGTCGGGATGTTCAACATGACGCACAATAAGTTAATTATATCTTACTTGTGTAATTTGGATTCCTGATAGTAGGCTCCAGTAAATAATTATACCATTACAATTACTACAAGTAGAAGATTTAATGTCCCATACAGAGTAAAAAGGTTTTGTTCTTCATACACTAGAAAATTCAGCAGCAAGAAAATAAAAAAAATAGTAGTTTCCATAAATTTCACCGAGCCATCATTTGTGTTTGCACAGCAATGAGTTCTTAAGTTGGAAGTGAGCACAATGGAAGAACTCTTACTTTATCTCGATTCCTGTTCATTCAACTTTAATCTTTGTTACTATTTAATTACACCAGTAAAATTCATGCAGCTTGTAAATTACAGTTTTTAAATAATAGAACATTCAATAAGCAACAACAGATTATAAAACTAAACACGCCCGCGACCATCCCAGCGTTGTCAGTGCGACTGAACACAGGCGGAGCGGCACGGAAATAAACAAGAACTCATTGTGTACATCAACATGTTGCTGGATGCCAACCATGCTTGGCTTCAAAAATATATACCTGGTACGTATGCATACAGTACATATTTTAACTATGGCAGGACTCAAAAGATTCTTAGTATATCTGTCTTAGTACAAACTACAACATAAAAATTTGTTCCTCATAATTACAGGTGACTGGAGATATTCCAACTGTTCGGGTGTCAAGAATCGGTGAGGCCAGTTCTAACACGGTGAAGAAAGCCATGGAAAACCATAAAGTTGTGTTTGTACTTGGTGAAACCACTGACAAGACGGGACAGTGTGTTGTTGCTAGCGCCGGTGACCACAGTTATATTTGTGGGAGGCATAGAAGAACTTGGCAGTGCAAATGG
The DNA here is from genome assembly GCF_032445375.1 of Bacillus rossius redtenbacheri. NCBI lineage: Eukaryota > Metazoa > Arthropoda > Insecta > Phasmatodea > Bacillidae > Bacillus > Bacillus rossius. The sequence goes on from NC_086344.1 coordinate 38,744,296, forward strand.
CATATCACAAGCACCTGTGCAATGTTATCAATTGTAGCACAACTCCAAAACAAGCTTGAGAATACAGTTACATTTGTGAGTGCCTCCGAGTGATATCTGACAAAAATGTGTACTCTCTTTAAAGGTTGCGTTTTGTGATAAAATGTTTCGTGTCCAGTACTGGGGGGCACAAACGTAAGTCTCGTCGCAAGTTTGTGCAGCCTCTCTCTGTCAAGAGCTGAAAACATTTGCTAAATGTGACCAAACATGTATTTTTGAATACAGGAAAACGAAAGCACAGATATGTCACACATCTGAGACTTCAGCTGGCAAGCAAAGTCAAGATGAAAGACGATATTGAAGAGCTCGGGAGTGAAGTGTCTCGACAAGTGTCTCAGGGAAAGAGACGCCGCTAAAGAGTTCTTTAGCACTGTTGGGAAACTGTTTGCTGCTTGAAACATTGCGAGCAATAATGTTGACTTCTAACCATCAACTCTGTTACAAAGAAGGAATTTCTAGAAGGTTATCTCACACTGCAGATGCTAGTTTCCAATGTTTTGAAAGAAGGGCTCGCTACTGACATCTGCCAGATCTTGCACGGACTGCAAAGTGAACACGGCAACTTAGTGTCACAAACTTTTGCAGTGCTGTGGATACAATTTTCAAATGTGGACAGTGAAAGAACATTTTTGTTGTATGGCCAAATATTTTCTGACCTATGTTCTGGTTTAAAAATCAGCAACATTGAAAATCATGCTGGCTCTATATGTCAATGGGCGTGCTTTACTTTATCAGTATTTTAAATGTATTTAGAGATCAAAATAAACAAGTGTAAAACAATTTGAATCCTGTAACTGCAGGCTAATGATACAGGCCAACCACTTAAAGCATACTACAGAACATTGTAGGTATGTATAAAATAGATTCTCAACATAATTTTTCCCATGTGCACTAAAGTGACTTGAATATATGTAAATACATATGTCCTAAACTAAGTTGTTTTGTTTTTTTATGCTGTTCTAAAATTAATAACTTGTATAAATACATATTTATATAAGAAATTCAATTGAATAATAATTTTCAAAAATATACTAAAAGCAGGTAATTTTTGTTACAACTTTTAACAACACTATTCAGTTTTTTAATACAGCTTTTACTTATTTGTTATGATAAAATTCCTCATTTTTATAGACATCTGAAAAAATAGGAAATGCTGTAATGCTAATTATAATGCTAAATGTGACATTTTCAAATGTAAAATGACATTATGGGCATTTTAGATTAAAAACAGCCATTTATATTGCTTTGGCACATTTGCAAGGAATTTTTGTTAAATTCCTTCTATATAAAAATGTATCGTAATTATTATAATAGATATTTACATTATTTTTTTTAGCATAACTGGTGTAAGTGTGTCGAACAGTACCAAACACTCGTATGCACCTGCACTACGTACATACGGGCGTTGTGTACCATCCAGACAACGAACTGCTTACACGTACGACATTACAACACATTACAGCAATCCCGTATATCTCATCACAAAGAGTCATGGAGCATTTCTGAACAAATGCTGGTTGAAATCTCTAGTTCTTTCGGATAAGTCCTGTAAAGCTAAGGCTTGGAATGATAGGTATGTAGAAAGGAAGCATTAAACTCAATACCTGACCAAAAACTCTTTGTAAATATAATTTAATTATAAACTACGTATTTACATATTTACACCATGTTTTATTAACATCATAAAGAACAAATTTCTTTTTCTCAATAGAATGATATAAAAAGTGTTATGCTTGGTTTCTTCTGAATGCGTCAGACGATACACGGGACCGGCAGACCTCGGTATGCCAGGAGATTGCCAAGCCAAACAGTAAAATATGTCATCAGTCAGAACCCACACAGCATAAACTGGGCAATATTACTACAAGAAAAACCAACACTATTACATATAACAAGTTACATGTTCTGCATGTTTCGTGCAATAAGTCTTGTTGACACAGTATTTCACAAAAAAATGCCCACTTAAGATTATTTCCTGCCTGATGAGTTAGTATAATTTTGCATTTGTTTATCAACATAATGTTGTTAAACTCTTTTCAAAAGTTTCCTGACTTAGTTAACCTAAATTTTTTAAGTTCCTTAAAGTTCTAATCAGAGTTTTACTGTACATCATTTAAACAATGTGATTGGTACCATCTCACTCTTATGAGTGCACTATCTCAAAGATGTTTGCTTCTTACATTTCCCTTGGGAACTAAACAAAATATGTAAAATAACATTTGCTGAGCAATATTGCTAAATAATTAAAATTTCTTATCACCACATCTTTTTCTTCTTGCAAACCAATTTCCAAAAAACCCTTTCGTTCCCTCATTCAACTGAAACCATGCTTGGTGACAGCGTATGCCTTTACAGAGGATCCACATATTGGAAAATCAGCAAAGAACGGAACAGGCGAAGTAAAATCAGGGAATTAACGTGAATTCCTGAAGGAAAAAACATGGAAAACCCTTATAATAGTAATTTCAAGGGGAAATGTCCGCTACCACTAGGAATGTGATTTTTTTTTCAGACAGTGTTTTCGTGCAAAGTCATTCATACTAAAAAATTCCATACGCAAGGTTTTTTTTTTTGTTACTAGGCCAGCTATCGCGATGGTGGAGGTTGAATTTTCTTTATTTCTTTAATAAAATTGAAAAATAGGTAAAATATTTTAAATTTGAATTTTGGCCAGGGAAAAATTAGGTAATTTGTTTTCACATTTATGTGGACACACTGAAGTTTTATGAAACAGTTACCTATCACACTGTTATTTTTTAAGCACATGTTAACATTATTATAACATGATGACAGAAACTATGGTTTACTCTAGTCAACAAGGCTTTACAAAACAATACAGACTCATAGAGACAATGGCATTATTCAACTGTTTTTTTAATAGAGATGGGACAATAAAATACCAGATATAGTTTTTTTTTATGCATCATATAATACGGAAAAATTTCCTGCATAGGTACTGTATTTACCCGCATTTAATTTTGGGCAAAAATAATCTAACATTTTCACCATAAGGTTTTGTCCTCTAACAAGGATCAAACCATACATTTGTCTTCACTGTCCCATCTCTTGCTTTTAAGAACATGGCTGTCACAAGACATGCCTGGTACGGGAATAACAGCGCGTGCTACAATCACACTGGGCAGAACTCTCCTTGAAGCCCACGTTACGGAACTGTGTTCACTTCCACCTGAACCGCACCTCGGCAAGCCGACAGCCAATCGAGACCTGTAGGTTAGGCATGTCGCAATTATAAATAAATAAATAAATAAATCAGATAAAAACACTCTGCTGACACAGGCGATATCTTCTACCAGCCACGGCTTGGCTCAGTGCACAACCCTACAGTTAAGACATTCTAGAAGTGGAACAATAATAATAATAAAAAAAGGAGGGGGGGGGGGGGTGAGGCAAATGCAGTTACCGATGACCTGAAATACTACAAACTAATAAATTATTTCAACTGATCACAAGTGCAAGAATTTTTAGAGCTGCAACAGTGAGTCGTGGCGAAATCAAAATGTACAGCTTATTGTGAGGAGGGGGGGGGGGGGGGGGGAAGTCATAAAACACGAGTAATCATTGAAGGTTTTCTTAGATGAAAAAACTTGTCAAGTGATTGATTAGTTAATAAATTGTTTATTTTCTAACAACGTTTAATTATTTCCCGAAGAGAGCTATATTGAACTATTTGAGTTGGTAGGTTCCTATGTTTCACAGCTCTTTTGCATCACACACTGTTAAACTTCCCCGACATTGGGAAGCAGAACTAAAGCAAGCACCCGCGTCCTAAGCCGGGCTCCAAAAAGAGTTCAATTACACATGAACGTACCACACTGGCATTTCGCTAATACATTGTTCACAATTGAGAAAGAAGTTGTTGCTGTTCCAAAACAAATGTAACAGTTTAAGGTTACAGCAAAACTTCACTCAAAAGAACCTGCATGATAAAGAGATTCTGCTAATTAAACAAGTGTCTGTACATGTTATTATGTGATTGCAACCATGTATCAATTATCAATCAAGCATCTCAGTATATTACAGGAATACTTAACAGTAAAAACAGTTTTAGGTCACAATGAAAATACAGTTCATAATATTGATGTGATTTTCTCGTAGATGCAGTGTTATTGTACAATTTCGTTGTCACGGTAAAATCTCGTTAATTTGAACTCGGTAAGTACTTCAGACTTTGTTACCCATAATTAAAATTAATTTAAATTTAACTGGATGTTTTCAAAATTTTTATAATATATGATTCAAACTAAATTTCCTTCAACAACTATTACTTTTTCAATATTTTGTAAATATTGAAAAAAGTAATAAAATGACAACAAGCTATCCAGTGCTACATGCACATAATTAAAATTATGTTTGGAATTATAAAACAGATACATCTGGCAAATGCAAGAACTCCAAACACCGTACTGCAGTACTATGAACATTGTTTTCTAGTACTGAAAGACAGAACATACCACATGCTGGAATACGGACAGATTCCAAACATGTTATAATTTTTTTTAAAATTCTGATAATTCTAAATAACAGATATCACAGTCACAAATTTTGTTAGTCCCGAGTACTTTAAATTAACACGATTTTACTGTATTGCTAGCAGCACATGGATCTCGCGGATGCATACACAGGAGCAAAGTAACTTGAAACATGCTTGCATATGTGTTTCACCTCGATGACAGGAACACAGTTGTCTCGAAATGCCCCGGGCAATCTCGAGCGAGAAATAAACAAGGAAGTACAAAGGTCGAGCCAATCGGGTGCAATCTACAGAGACAAGCTTTTATGGTTTTTATTTTTAGGCCCAATTTCTTTTTTAAAACAGATGATGTTGGTGTTTCTGTTTTATAATCCCTATACTTATTCCACCGAAATAGCGTAGTGCTTACATGCTGAATTTTCACGATAAAAAATAATTTGTATTAAGTCCATTCAAACGGATACATCCAGCACGAGAAAATTAAACCTCCGAACATTTGTGGCTTTAAAGTGATTTTTAGCTGGAGACGCAGTGAAACAAAATATGTAAATTAATTTTTCCGAGCCGAACATTTCGGTACAAATTTCATACACCAGAAAGATTAATTTTTTTTTTTTTTAGTTCGTTCGAATTTAGCTTCGGTTGAATGCTGCTTGGTTTCACGTTCAGTTACATTCTGGTGCTGTACGTTGCGTTGAGATGGTTTCCGGTGTCAGTTTGGGTTGATCGCGACCCGCCATGTAAGCTTGTCCCTGGCGATGACTGGAGGGAGAGGGGGGAGAGCATCCGCGACACACCGGTGCCCGGGCGTGTGGGGGGGGGGGGGGGAGAGGTAGGAGGGGGGCCGGCCGCCCGGCCGCACGGCTACACGGCGATGGAGTAGTCCGAGTGCTGCGCGCTGCTGCCAGCGGGACGCGACCACAGCGACGAGCGAACGCCCAGCTTCAGCTTCTTGAGCGTGTCGATGTCGCACTCCGCCTCGCTGAGCTCCGGCCGGTCGGGGGCGTCCCCGCTCTCGGGCGCCGCGCGCTGCCCGAACGCCGTCTCCGCGACGGACAGGGGCAGCAGCGTGCGCTGCGCGCCTCTCCCGGGCACCAGCCACCGGCTGGAACAAACACTCCGCCCGTCACTCAACAGCTCTCCGACGAAAAACTACACCGACGATACAGGGTCATGAACTCTTTAGCGGCGTCTCTTTCCCTGAGACACTTGTCGAGACACTTCACTCCCGAGCTCTTCAATATCGTCTTTCATCTTGACTTCGCTTGCCAGCTGAAGTCTCAGATGTGTGGCATATCTGTGCTTTCGTTTCTTTAGTGGTGCTATACTATACTAACGATACAGGGTTTTCTTACTCCAGAGCAGCGGTTCCGAGTCAGGACGAATGTCACACAAAGCAGGCACAATTACTGTCGAATAACTTCCTTCGAAGGAGTTGGGTTCTGACCAAAAGAAAAGTTTATCGTAGGGTCCCCGGGCCGAAAAAATATTTCGGAACCGCTGCTCTAGACGATTTCACGGAGTGTTAGCTGTTTTCTCCCCTGTCAAACCAAGCATTTTCCTTTCCCCCTGACTCACGAATCAATTTTTATGCAAGATAACATAAATATATTACACTAAAAAATGCATATAAAAACACATTTTGACTACTCACATCACGTCAAATTGACCATAAAAACTTTGAGCATTGATATGTCTAAACAATATAGTGAAAACCTCATTACTAAGTACAGTATGTACGTTACGTAGTTTTGACAATAAAATATGTAGGTACTTCATTCAAAATTTTTATGAGAATCCTGACATTCAGTACCAAGTTCCTGAACTGGTAGCTTGTGTATCTTATATCTTTAAATGAAAACGGCTCCAACAATTTTCATGAAATTTAGTCTGCAGGGGGTTTCGGGGACGATAAATCGATCTAGCTAGGATTCATTTTTAGAAAATGTAGTTTTATCCGTATTTTCAATAATCAACTTAAACATAAATGACTCTTCCTGACATCTACTGGCGAGTAATAATTCACTTAAAAATGCTTAACGATCTTTGGAAAAAAAAAAAAAAACCGCTTATAATCAATCTAACTTCACGAAGCCGCAACTCGTCTCAAGAACACTTTGAAGAACATTGTCATCAAACTGGTCAGGTCTCTCAAACTTCACACAGTGAAGACACATTTAAAAAGAAACATACTAATTCATTTGAAAATTTTGGTTGCTCCATTAAAATTCGTCCATACAAACAACAGTCACCAAAAGAATTTCTATTTATACGATTAGAAACGCGTTCCTCAGGGAAATGCAATGCACCACAATGGATACACAAAATTTAAAATGGTCCTAAGGTGTGATATTGCACAGCTTCAGTAACGGCACATTTATAAGTCGGTAAATAATTATTAAGTTCTAAAGCCCTACGACGTCTTCAGTCTCGACGTCTTTGTTCTTCTAATTGGTATTCTCGTTGTTCGTCATTTTCAATAGCTATACGTTGTGCCACATGCTGCGGCAATAAACCGGAAACGTTGCTCTCGTTGTTCGTCATTTTCAGTAGCTACACGTTGTGCCGCAATTTCAAAATTAAAACTGTGATGACAAAAAAATATATATACTTAAGTAGTTGATTGATAAACTGTAAAAAATTAAGTATTTGTTTCTAATAAAATATTAAACTAATTGCACTAGTGATTTTTTTATTACCAGTTCATATTTTTTAATTATTATGTCAGTAAGATTGAAAAATGTTATTCATATTTCATCAGAATGTAATTTAAATATAATTTCTAAAAAAACACAATTAAAAAAAAAAAAAATACCGAGCAAAGCTCTGTCATCCAGGTACTGTATTTTATACTTACATACATACATCCATACAAGGAAACAATGAAAGTTTACTAAATGTACTCTAGGAGTAATTGACAGTACCAGCAGAAATGATATAATTTCTGGAAATTAAATTATCACACACATTATTACAATTATGTTTATGGAACTGCTGATGGCTTTTAAAATGTTCCAGATTAATACAGTAAAATCTGTTATATGCAGCAATAAGTTAAATTCTCAGGAAACAGCAAATGAAGCTGTTTAGATTTAATTAGCAGGTTTATGCGAATACTACAATTTTTTTAAGAAACAAAATTATTCAGCCAATAATGGTATACATTTAGGTTGTCACTGTGTACATTATAAAAATTAAAATTTATAGTTTAAATATTTAATTTTTTCATTAAAAAAGAAAACAATGGACTACAAACTAGTAAAATAAATTCATACATCTTAAACAAACATTAGTTAGGTTGTGTTGTCCAGGTATTTTTTTTTTTTAGTTTGCAGTCTTGAATTTTTTCCATGAGAAAGAGTGCAAAGGTATGTCCAAATAATTGTATTAAATCAAATTTCCTCATTACAAGAATCACTTAAGGAACGTCACTGCCTTTGTGGTTTGTGATTCCTGGTGTTGTAGCAGCTCAACATGCCTTAACACAGAGATCTAGCATAATTTTTTCATTTACTTCAGGGGCTAGTAACTTACCCACGTCCAACACTGATACTTTGATCTCACCTGGGTTTTCCTCTTCGGGGCAGCGACTTTTGTTCGGACATCGGCGATATGTCCGACGATGTGCTCGACTGTGCCCCGTGGTAGACGAAACCTGACAGGACAAATCGGCACGTTTGGTTGAAGAGCATAACACAATCACAAAGAAAAAAATACTTTGCATGCATGTTTCATACTGAAAGTGTTCACATGACAAGATGCATGCAAGCGTTTAACGCCCCCTTATGTTCATCTGTTCCGAGACGACAATGGAGCAGTGAAGGATAAGTATGGGAGGGAAGGGGCAACAACACAATTATGTTCAATATGAAGTAGAGGCCCTGCTGTGCTATTGGCTTTAACTATTTTAGGCTAAATTTCAATAAATTTTTTTCTTGTATTTATTTTTTATTTTTCAGAATAGTAACTGTCTTTAAATTAGTTTCCAGCAGTTAATTAAATTTAATTTTCATATTACGGCCTGTTTATTTATGCTTTAGATAAACTGTGTAAAGGTTGGTAAGATTTAATATTTTGTCTTCACCTGTTTTCAGCTGAATATTTAATCAGATTTAATCAAGTCTTTGTGCGTGAATTGGCTTATGTTTTGCTGAAGTGTTGAACAGTATCGTAAGTGTACGTTTAAGTGTGAGACGAGACGTTTATTTGGCGTGCGACGGAACTGAGTTGCCTTCACGGCCGCCAGAGAGCAGAGTGGTGGGGACTACGGCTGACGTGCGGACTGGAGAGTGTACGAGCTGCTGTGTGCACGCTTGTGTTCGTACTTTGTTTTCAGGAACAAGTGGAAAATGTTGGTGCGAAGTATGTGCCCCAGTTTCTACGAGACAGCGCTACTGAACCACAGGCGAAGGTTGAAGCTAGCACGTCCTGGTATGGGTATGTATCGTGGGGCGTAAGTCGGCAGAAACATGCACTCAAGAGCATGTTGTTTCAGGCTTACACAAATTCATACAGAAAACACCTAAACCAAGTAAGTTTAATGCCCATTGTTTGTGAGTTGCCCTTGAAAGTTCACGAGCTTGTATCAGCTGACGAAGGTTTCAGGATTAGATCGTAGTGGCGCTCAAAGAACGTCACCACTACTTAGATGTGTATTGCAAGGTTCATAATTCGTGCAGAGGAATAATTACGTTACAGTTAAAAAGTAAATTTTATAGTGATTTTATTTGGGCCCAATTTCAAATGAAAACTTTAACAGTGAGCTCAGGTTAGAAACTGTGCACCGACGAGAACTTGGAAGAGTGTTTTTAATCGAGGACAGGAACCTTTAAGTAGGATTTTTTGTACAGTATTATTTTTAAGTATTTTATAAATATACTTGTTACAGGCCGTGAACTGTTTATGATATTTTTGTAACGGTAGCTGAAGCTTGAGTAATTTCATAAAAAAAAAAGTTAATTTTAGCTGTATTAGTAAATGCATTTTTATTGCAATGAAAATGATTGTTTATTATATATACCATTCCAGAGTTAGCCAAGTTTGTAATCCAAGATAAGGTTACATCGCTGTGCTCAAAATCCCAATATTGGTCTTGCCTCACAAACAAGATTTTCCGAAATGAAAGTTGAAAGTTTATTCCTTAACTTTCATTAAGGTTCTTCTAATTGGCGCCTTCCTTAAATATTTGTTTAGTGTTGTCAATGATTTGTCTGTAAGGACATCTAGTGATTGGAACAGCTTGTACAGGTGTGTGCATAAAGTTAAAAATCTGTAAAAAATAAATTTTTTGAGTTTTGCATTTTTTTAAGGCTGCTCCCAGACAGGTGTCCGAATTGTGATGGCTTGCTCTAAGTGTGGGTAGCTGCCACCATATTTACATTTTCATCCATAGCTGAGACCCTATTCCTTTACAATCTGCATGAAAAAAAAAAGGATACCTGAGATTTATATAACTGTATGCACATCTAAAATCATACAGTTCATTACAGTAATCATTAAAGTTACAAATCAATATCACAACATTTTCCTAACATAGTAAGTGCATGTTTCTGAATTAGCTTTCCCTAGATGTGCTTAAAACACCCAGTGATGTATGTATTCAACGATACTTCTACTTTCGTGTACAGATGCAAACTGATTGCATATGTTAGCCCATTAGTTCGACAGAATGGCAGACAAGCAGCGTAGTGTCGAGAAGACACGAGAAAACAACCATTGACAAGTGAGAGTTTATATCTCGGCATATTTATGCACCGGTAATTTAAAAAAAAAAAAAAAAAAAAAACTCATGCTTGTTTATAACATCGTGGACATCTTTTTGTCTTGTTGAGAAAACCAAATTTGAGGTTGAAATCTGATCCTGGAAACAATTTCTATCGAATTCATGAAATATTAATTTATTTTATTAACGTGGGCTTCATTATAAACAAGCACGAAAATTTTGATTGGCTCAAGTTGGACTCGACCGACAAATTTAGTGGAAAGAGCTTGATGCTGCTTGGCTTGAGAGTTAAAACTGGAGACTCGTCAACCATGAAAACGGACACATGTTAAATATGATCTCCGGTGGAAGATGAACACGGCATGACCCCTGCCCTTCCCCGACCGTCGCGAAGATGGGGGGGGGGGGGGGGGAGACGGGAGACGAGTGAGGGATGACGCACTGTGCTTCATCTTGCCCGCGTCCAGCTGGTTGGACGACTCTGTGCGGCTCGACGTGAGCTGGTCGGGGTCCGAGTCGGACTCCTCCGAGTCCACGTCCGTCTTGCGCGCGCCCTTATGCCGAGCCGCGTGCTTCGGGGCCTGGAACACACACGCACGGACACACATCTGCACTTCACGCTGAACCAGGCGAAGGGGTCCACGGCCAAAACAAGAACGAAAGCACGGTCTAACGCCCCTTCCTGATTCAAGTACAAACTTATTTATTTATTTATTTATAAATTGTGACATGCACACCAACACTCTGAAGAGAGATTACAGGGGTGTGCACGATAAAAAAAAAAAAACACAATACACTAGAGACACCACAGACAAAGGACACAAAACAAAACAAACAAAATGATAATAATAATAAACAAAAAATAACAATAATAAACAAAAAAATATTAATAAATTCAAAAGTACAGAAAATTAGTGGATTAAGAATAGGTACACATTACACATACACGTAGTAATGAGCCTCAAAGGACTCAAGCCAGTGGGCGTAGCCAGGATTTGTGTATGGGGGGTGTTAAGAAGCATGCCCCCCCTCCCCCCGTATTAAAGCGGTGGGTCCAGGGCTCCTCCCCCGGGAAAATTTGGATTTTTTAAGGTCTAAAACAGTGCTATTTTTAGCAGTTTTCGGTACTTAAAATTTAAATATTGTAATGGTAAAAATTTTATTAATTTTAATATGAAAATTGTTTGAGTGATGAATAATAAATTAATTAAAGATTTGGTGCTAGGGGGGGGGGGGGGGGTTTGAACCTCTAAAAAACCCCCCTGGCTACGCCCCTGACTCAAGCTAGTTCACAGTTGCTTGTGAGGGAAACAAGGAGGAAATAAGGAGGATGAAACATCTCAGTCAAGGCGGATCTCTAAAGCATTTTCGGCGCGCCGTAGATGTCTTCCCTTGGCGACCACGGAGCCGGCTCAACGCACAGTGGAGCGTTCCGCGATCTGGCCCGGGCCGAGCCGGCCATGGCATCGCTACGCTGCCGGTGCTACTAGTCCTCACTGCGGGTCTTCATTTCAGTATGAGCTTTGAATACATATATACTGTATAGAAGTCGCGAGTGGATAGGATTTACTCTACGTTTTTCAGAAGCGTACGATGAGCAGCTTGGGAACTTCACTGCTGCAGTGCGCTGCCGTAACGCCCTACATCGTCTTAGGTTGTTATTTGCACGTTAGAACGCAGCACTGTCGCCCGCTGTCATTCCCCCCGCACCCCCCCACCCATCATTCACTGCAGCTCAAGGTCGTTCAGCGGGGAGGGGGAAGGGGTGTTTGAAGAGTTCGACACTTGTCCGCTAGGGACCACCACAAGTCGATGCCCTAGAGGTGGTGGCGATTGTGGGCGGTGAATTAACCAACTACCTCAAAACCGTATTAGAAATTTTAACCTGGGCTGGCGACTTCTATACAGTATATATATTCAAAGGTATGAGCTACACTTCACACCTTCAGATTTGCTATTCCCACGCTCGATACTTCGGCATGGCCAGGGTCAGGAACGTGCCGGACAAACTCTACATTTCACCGTCGTGTTTTTGTGTGGTCGTCAAGTGATTTTCTGATTTGATAAATTTTCTTGAAAATGTGCCATTGCAGTTGTGCACTGTTTTTCATGGGAAAAAAATTCAAGGATGTAAATTTAAAAATAAAAATTAAAATAAATATACACCCAAAGAGAATAAGCCTAAATCAGCTGATTTCAAACAGGTATTATGGATTACTGAACAAATATAACACTTTAATGTTCCACATACTAATTTCTCCAAAACAGTGTCATTTTGACTGATACATGATCCCTTTTTTACAATACATATATTAATGTGTTATAAGCATGTCTAACTATTCATAATAAATAAAATTAATAAAAAGTAATTTTGTGTTTGAAAAATATATTAATGTTGTAATGTAAAAATGAGTTACTTACTATTTACAGCTGCGAATTATAAAAAAAAATAAACTTTCCATTAAGTATTTTTTTACATAAATTAAGTACAAACTTCAAGCTAAATAAATTACTGTCATTTAATTTAATACTTAAAAAATTACTTATTCTTAGAGACCTGCAAAATTCGCGATTTCAAATCCCTAAAGGATAGACTCCGTGATCCTCTAGACCTACGCACTCGTGCAAATTACATCTGCTGATTGCTTACCGACTCGTTAACACCTGTTGACTGGAATGATCGTGATTCGCTAATTCTTCTGTCAAAGATTTTTCATTGGCCCAGGGTCCTTCAGATAAACTGTGGGCCCAATCAATTGGAGCAGAATAATGTCGACAGTATTTGGACTCTATCCTATCGCGAAATGAATCCGCAAATTTTTACAGGTCTCTACTCATTCGTCATCACAGTTAAGTTTTGATTGAAAACGCTTGTGAGTTTCACTATTTTAATTGTTATTCCGGTGCTTGTGTGGAGTATTAACTCGAGTGTCGGTGATGCGCGGAGTAGCGACGGAGTGAGGGGGCTCACCTCGGAGGGGGGCGGGGAAGCGCAGCCCTCCGTCACCGCCTGCTCGTGGTACATGAAGCTGTGCAGCAGCGTGTTTCCCGGGTCCACGCCCGGCCCCGCCAGCTGGAAGGTGGCGTACGGCGAGATGTCCTCCGATGTCTCTGCAAACACGCCAGCTCTCGCTCACCCACGGCCTCCTCCTCCGACTGCCACCAGTGGCGTAGCTGAGGTGTCTGGCGCCCCTGGCCAGACTTGAAGATGGCGCCCCCCTCTTGGATTAAAACAGAAAAGGGAGAGGGGGGGGGGAGGGGAGAGTTCAGTAACCGCGAAACCGTCGCGGCGGGGGCCATCCCTGCCACCCGCTTGCTACGCCACTGACTGCCACACACACCGGATCTTACCGTTTCATTTTAGGGCTAGTCTCGTTATAAGACGGGAGATTTCAGTGTTAATGTTTTTTTTATTTTTTATGTATGTTTCAGGTATTACTACTTCTTTGGGTGTGATATGAAAAAAAATTATGACAGTGAATTTTTACAATGTCATTCTCACAATATGCTAGACGCAATTTTTGAAAACGCCAGGCTGTTGGTCACAGATATGTCGCGTGTTGTGCGTACAACGCGAAAAGCCTAAGATGTACATCAAGTTCTGTCCCTGGCCGAACACGCCAGAATATTCACCTTCGGCCAAGCACATGTATGTCTGTAGAAGAAAACTACAAAAAACCCAAAAGACAAAAACAAAAAAAAAACAAATCAATCAAAAAATTGCTGTTGTCAACAGGATATAAACAACACATAATATTCCATAACAGGAATATGGTCAACAACCAAAGAAAAACAAAGTAAAAAGGACCAACAGAACGAAAAAAAAAAAAAAAAAAACCCCACAAATGATGACATCACAAAAATATTGAACCCAAAAAAATTCAGCACAACAGTTGAAAAAAGAGAAAAACACGACAAAACGAAAAGACGGAACGAACACAATAGTCTTCCAAAACGGACACGGACTGTGTCGCGCCGCAGGGAGAGCTAAACGCGGCAGATGGGGGCGAGAAGCGCGGGGGCGGGCGCACCTGGTATCTTGTCGTTGCCGGCCTGCAGGGCCACCTTGTGGATGGTCGCGTAGTAGCGCTCCCGCTGCGTCTCCGCGTTCTGCTGGTTGTCCAGGGACTCCTTCTGGGGCCGCGTCTGCTCTGCGCACACACCACACACACACACCTCCCCTCGCTACGGCGCACTCCGTCACCGGTGGACCCCTACGCTGCGCGATCCTGCGCGACATGCCCCAGGGGTTGAAATTCACCTGTCTCAATTAAATGTGTTACTTAAACTGAAGTGCATCTCATGTTTCAGGTCAATAATTTTTTTTCTTTCGGGAAACTTGTAAATAATAAGAGGAATCTAAGAATCTATCTTAAGGGGCCCGCCTCGTCAGGGGCGTATCTGTGCCAGCGAGGCGGGATGATAAGCGCGACGCTCGCTGGTGCTTCTAGCGCGGTGTCTCCTCTGGACTGGCGCGCAGTCTTCTCGTCGTGCATCGAGCGGCGACCGTGACATCACACGGCGGAGAAATGAAGATGAAGGTGTAATGCAAGTCCCTCAAGTGCTTTCAAGAATATGTACTGGTTGTTTCACGATTAAAAAAAACTCTGAAAACATGCGTTTTTAGCTATTTTTAATTCTTCTAAAAATACAGTTTAAAAACATGAACCGAAATCAAAAGTACTTTTCGGCCCTCAGCGAACTCTTAAATGCTTCTCGTCAGCAGACCCCCAACTCGGATACCTTGAGTTGTTATCAAATCGCGTTGTTCTTCCTGAAGCTCTGCGCGCCGTGTGTGTGCCCGGGTGGGCGGGGGCCTTAAAATCAACGGCATCTTATATCCAAGTAAATTAACCATTATCAAATGTAAAATAGCTTATGAAGATTACAAAATTAATACTCGAAAGAGATAGTGAAACACTTTTCAAAGGGATTCCATGTCTGACACAGAACTCCCAGGGTAGCGTGAAACTTCTTCACGGTCGATGGGTAAGTCGAGACGATGACCTCATTGTAGTGCAACGAAAGAGGGCAAAGAGAAGTGTAACGATCAGGAGTGGAGCGAACGACGACATGTCTGCTTTACAGCACAATTGTATGAGTTCGTACATGCATACTTGCGCACTCGCATACTTGCCCTCTCACATAGGATGATTCTCGAATGTATTATAACCCAGGGTATCCAGCACAGAAAATAAGGAAGGTGCAATGTGAGAGAATTTTAGAAGTCCTGGAAAAAAAAAAGAGGAAATATCCAAGGAAGCGTATGTTAGAAAAAGGAATTCAAATGAAATAGACAAATGGCTAATTCTGTATCTGAAATTGATTTTTTTTTGTGTCGTGCAAATTGTATTTTGTTTGTTGCAATGCTGGTGTGCCGAGTATTTACGAGCAGTGTTTGTAGTTGTGTTTTACGCACTTGAGGCTGAATGCATGCAGCAACGCGCGGCCAGCGGAGCCGCGCCACTCACTGTTCCTCCAGCAGAAGCCGGCCGCGGCGGCGGCACACACCAGCGCCAGCACGGCCACCAGCATGGGCGCCACCACACGCACGTCTGAGTAGAAGGCCGGCGCGGACGGATCCCTCCTCGTCAGGTGGGGCGGCGGGCTGTCTGCGCACCGTGCACACTCACAGCACACAGTGGGACCACAGAATTACGCGCACACTCACGGCACACATTGGGACCACAGAATTACGCGCACACTCACAGCACACAGTGGGACCACAGAATTACGCGCACACTCACGGCACACAGTGGGACCACAGAATTACGCGCACACTCACAGCACACAGTGGGACCACAGAATTACGTGCACACTCACGGCACACAGTGGGACCACAGAATTACGCGCACACTCACGGCACACATTGGGACCACAGAATGTTACATAGTGAAACACATAGCAAGGGGGATGGTAAACATACCGAATACTTTAAAAGTCTCCAATATTTATTAACTTTAAACTATGCTCCATTATATTTATATGCCCGTGTGAATATATATACTGTATAGAAGTCGCGAGTGGATAGGATTTACTCTACGTTTTTTAGGAGCGTACGATGAGCGGCTTGGGAACTTCACCGCTGCAGTGCGCTGCCGTAACGCCCTGTATCGTCTCGGGTTGTTATTTGCACGTCATAGCGCAGCACTGTCGCCCGCTGTCATTCCCCGCACCCCCCCACACATCATTCACTGCAGCTCAAGGTTGTTCAGCAGGAGGGTGGGAAGGGGTGTTTGAAGAGTTCGACACACTTGTCCGCTAGGGACCACCACAAGTCGATGCCCTAGAGATGGTGGCGATTGCGGCGGTGAATTAACCAACTACCTCAAACCGTATTAGAAATTTTAACCTGGGCTGGCGACTTCTATACAGTATATATATTCAAAGACAGTATACAGGCCTTACTCTTTTAGTAGTAATGAATGAGTAAGATTAATTACATTTCACATGTGTTTATGATACAAGAACGGGAATAATCAAAGCAGGGAATCATAACCACCACACTACAACGTCATGATAATGATCCAACATCGTAATATACCTGCACAGTCGCTGGTTTTGAAACAACCGAGCAATGCAAATGGTCCAATTACACAGCAAAGTTTTGGTTGTAGATACAGGCTGATTTTATGGTTTAAAGTCACTTAAAATCAGCAGTGAAACATGCTCGCACAGTGGAAGAACTTCGATCCGGAACCTTCGGGGCAACAGCCGTGACGGATTTAGCGAGATTTTGCTGGATTATTCTGAGTCAACATGGGAAAATGTGGAAATTGAAAAATGTGAAATGTAAATGAAAAAAATTTGGTTGTCTGTAAAGTCAGTTTACGGACGATAGTTTAACGTGACAACGTAATAACAAAACATTGATGAAATGATTGCATAGTTTTATGAATAAAATTGAATCATGTTTATTGAATTATCACTATTTTGTATGGATACAAAGAAGTAGTGAAATGAAATCTACAATTTAATTGATAAATTTACTTTTATTTGCACTCATTAATTAAAATATGTTTATTACTTTAACGAATAGATTAATTTAACTGTAACTTTCATACATGTTTGCTGTTTAACTTCTTCCAATCTGTGTTATTCTGTTAAGGATAGGACGGTGATAGGAAAAGTAGGAAACGAATGGGAGTGTTTCAAGTTTAATGTGCCTCGAAAAAGTCAAAATCGATGGTTGTTCCAATCGAGTGGAAGAGAGATAGATGAGGCGCAAGCGTACAATGAGCGTAACGGTACACAGCGTAACGGGACAATGTGCTTAACGGGACACTTTTTCGTGCGTGCAGCCGGCGTTCATCGATTTATTAGACGTTGTCACATCAAAAATGTAAGATGTAACCTGCTATAAAACAGGAAACACTGAACTGAAGTGATAATCAATAGTAACGATACACCCGTGATTGAAATAAGAACAGCGGCAGCGCAGTAATGCGATGCGTGGCTGCCGAGGTGGACAGCTGGACCGCGGAACGCGAGTCGGGCTGCGGTGCTCACCTCCGTCCTTGGTGAGCGTGACGAAGGTGAACTCGGCCGACGTCGAGCCGGCCGTGTTGGTGGCCTCGACGCTCAGCTGGTAGACGGAGGAGGGGGCGAGCCCGGAGATGGTGTACCTGCGCTGGGGCTTCAGCGCGTTCGACACTGCGACCAGGACCGCCAACCCCCCGTGACCACTCGCTCCCGCCGTCCCCGATCCAGGGCTCATTTACTCAGGGTTGCGGTTACCCAAACAGCCTACAACGGGAGGCCTACAACTCGCGTAGTTTCCGTTCCCTACCACGTCTCGTGCAACTTCGGATTTCTCTCAAAAATTGAAATTAAAAAAAAATCGAAGGTTTGGGTTGGGTTAGGTCAGTCACAACATGCTTGTTTTCATTGGAAACTTCTGATTTAGCAGCTGAAGTGGCGTTAATACCGAAACGCAAAACTTCGGAAATCTTCAGAAATTTTTGCAGGGAACCGAAACTACGTGAGTTGTAGGCTTCCCGCCTCCAACACTTCAGGTGTTGATATTTCATTCTATTAAATGTAACAGCAAATAACCAACCATAATTCTGCTAAAATGTAACTTTCATTTGGTTTGCGTGCATTTGTTTACAAGCTAGAAAACATTTTCCCAATAAAATTTAAATTTTCTAAAATTTAAAGCTAAACTGTTGAGCCTAGCTTGTGAGGAGTACGAACCGTGGACACTGGACAGATACTTTAGTGATTTGTGAACAGACACTTAAGTGTGATGATTTAATTAGTAATGGAAATATTAGTTAATAAGTTAAACTGTATAAAAACAACTAGGCTATCCTCACAAAACCTGTTTTATACTCCACTCATAACAATACTTTAACCACTCTCTTCCGTTGCCCTGGGATACTGACATTACCCCACTTGGTGTAAAAAAGGTTTTTCACTTCAAAAAAAATATAAAGACTGCAAACTTTACAGCGGCCATAACTGTAAACAAGAACTGTGCACACGAGTCGTGTAATTTCCAAAAACCGGCCATCTTAACAAAAAAATAAAAAAATAAAAAATGGTTTCGTTCTAGAAAATCAAATTCCACGGTAACCCACAGTGAATAAGGAGCAGTTGATTTTACAAGAGCGGCCATAATTCGTTTAATAAACCGTCTTGAATGCCAACATCGTGGAATTGAGTAAACAGTTTTCCTCGATTTCTCGCAAAAACCGTTCTGAGGGAGAAGGCCCAGTTTTGGAGATACACACGACTCACACATCATTTCTTGTGATGTTTCTTATTAAGTCTATTAAAAACAGACTTGTAATTTTATCTTTGAAAAATTTGTGCAATGGGCGTGCATGACTTGATGTAAGTTTTCGTTTCAAACCGTTGTGCTGAATTTTTTGGGTTCAATATTTCTGTGTCGTCATCATTCGTGTTTTTTTTTTTTTCCGTTCTCTTAGTACATTTTGTTTTTCTTTGCTTTGTTGACCATATTCTTGTTACGGAATATTTTGGTGGTGTTTATATCCTTGTTGACAACAGCAAATTTTTTTTTGCTTAATTTTGTGTTTTTTTATTGTCTTTTTTTTTGGGTTTTAATTCTTTATTTTTGATTTTTTTAGTTTTTCTTCAACAGAAAAAGTTCTTAGCAATGGCGTATGTCCAAAAACTTACATCAAGTCGCACTTGTGATTCTCGTCCAGTCAGGGTAAGCCCAACGACGCTAGTGAACGGGATGCCCAGGTAAGCGACTGGCACGCACCGAGTGTCCAGTGCGGGGAGCATAAACCTAGAGCTAGTGAACGGGATGCCCAGGTAAGCGACTGGCACGCACCGAGTGTCCAGTGCGGGGAGGATAAACCTAGAGCTGGTGAACGGGATGCCCAGGTAAGCGACTGGCACGCACCGAGTGTCCAGTGCGGGGAGGATAAACCTAGAGCTGGTGAACGGGATGCCCAGGGAAGCGACTGGCACGCACCGAGGATCCAGTGCGGGGAGGATAAACCTAGAGCAGGTGAACGGGACGCCCAGGGAAGCGACTGGCACGCACCGAGGATCCAGTGCGGGGAGGATAAACCTAGAGCTGGTGAACGGGATGCCCAGGGAAGCAACGGGCACACACCGAGTGTCCAGTGCGGGGAGGATAAACCTAGAGCTGGTGAACGGGACGCCCAGGGAAGCAACTGGCACGCACCGAGGATCCAGTGCGAGGAGGATAAACCTAGAGCTGGTGAACTGGACGCCCAGGGAAGCGACGGGCACGCACCGAGGATCCAGTGCGGGGAGGATAAACCTAGAGCTGGTGAACGGGACGCCCAGGGAAGCAACTGGCACGCACCGAGGATCCAGTGCGGGGAGGATAAACCTAGAGCTGGTGAACGGGACGCCCAGGGAAGCGACGGGCATGCACCGAGGATCCGGTGCGGGGAGGATAAACCTAAAGCTGGTGAACGGGACGCCCAGGGAAGCGACTGGCACGCACCGAGTGTCCAGTGCGGGGAGGATAAACCTAGAGCTGGTGAACGGGACGCCCAGGGAAGCGACTGGCACGCACCGAGGATCCAGTGCGGGGAGGATAAACCTAGAGCTGGTGAACTGGACGCCCAGGGAAGCGACGGGCACGCACCGAGGATCCAGTGCGGGGAGGATAAACCTAGAGCTGGTGAACGGGACGCCCAGGGAAGCAACTGGCACGCACCGAGGATCCAGTGCGGGGAGGATAAACCTAGAGCTGGTGAACGGGACGCCCAGGGAAGCAACTGGCACGCACCGAGGATCCAGTGCGGGGAGGATAAACCTAGAGCTGGTGAACGGGACGCCCAGGGAAGCGACAGGCACGCACTGAGGATCCAGTGCGGGGAGGATAAACCTAGAGCTGGTGAACGGGACGCCCAGGGAAGCGACTGGCACGCACCGAGGATCCAGTGCGGGGAGGATAAACCTAGAGCTGGTGAACGGGACGCCCAGGGAAGCGACTGGCACGCACCGAGGATCCAGTGCGGGGAGGATAAACCTAGAGCTGGTGAACGGGACGCCCAGGGAAGCAACTCGCACGCACTGAGGATCCAGTGCGGGGAGGATAAACCTAGAGCTGGTGAACGGGATGCCCAGGTAAGCGACTGGCACGCACCGAGTGTCCAGTGCGGGGAGCATAAACCTAGAGCTAGTGAACGGGATGCCCAGGTAAGCGACTGGCACGCACCGAGTGTCCAGTGCGGGGAGGATAAACCTAGAGCTGGTGAACGGGATGCCCAGGGAAGCAACGGGCACACACTGAGTGTCCAGTGCGGGGAGGATAAACCTAGAGCTAGTGAACGGGATGCCCAGGTAAGCGACTGGCACGCACCGAGTGTCCAGTGCGGGGAGGATAAACCTAGAGCTGGTGAACGGGATGCCCAGGGAAGCGACTGGCACGCACCGAGGATCCAGTGCGGGGAGGATAAACCTAGAGCTGGTGAACGGGACGCCCAGGGAAGCGACTGGCACGCACCGAGGATCCAGTGCGGGGAGGATAAACCTAGAGCTGGTGAACGGGATGCCCAGGGAAGCAACGGGCACACACCGAGTGTCCAGTGCGGGGAGGATAAACCTAGAGCTGGTGAACGGGACGCCCAGGGAAGCAACTGGCACGCACCGAGGATCCAGTGCGGGGAGGATAAACCTAGAGCTGGTGAACTGGACGCCCAGGGAAGCGACGGGCACGCACCGAGGATCCAGTGCGGGGAGGATAAACCTAGAGCTGGTGAACGGGACGCCCAGGGAAGCAACTGGCACGCACCGAGGATCCAGTGCGGGGAGGATAAACCTAGAGCTGGTGAACGGGACGCCCAGGTAAGCGACGGGCATGCACCGAGGATCCAGTGCGGGGAGGATAAACCTAGAGCTGGTGAACGGGACGCCCAGGGAAGCGACTGGCACGCACCGAGTGTCCAGTGCGGGGAGGATAAACCTAGAGCTGGTGAACGGGACGCCCAGGGAAGCGACTGGCACGCACCGAGGATCCAGTGCGGGGAGGATAAACCTAGAGCTGGTGAACTGGACGCCCAGGGAAGCAACTGGCACGCACCGAGGATCCAGTGCGGGAGGATAAACCTAGAGCTGGTGAACTGGACGCCCAGGGAAGCGACGGGCACGCACCGAGGATCCAGTGCGGGGAGGATAAACCTAGAGCTGGTGAACGGGACGCCCAGGGAAGCGACTGGCACGCACCGAGGATCCAGTGCGGGGAGGATAAACCTAGAGCTGGTGAACGGGACGCCCAGGGAAGCGACTGGCACGCACCGAGGATCCAGTGCGGGGAGGATAAACCTAGAGCTGGTGAACGGGACGCCCAGGGAAGCGACAGGCACGCACTGAGGATCCAGTGCGGGGAGGATAAACCTAGAGCTGGTGAACGGGACGCCCAGGGAAGCGACTGGCACGCACCGAGGATCCAGTGCGGGGAGGATAAACCTAGAGCTGGTGAACGGGACGCCCAGGGAAGCGACTGGCACGCACCGAGGATCCAGTGCGGGGAGGATAAACCTAGAGCTGGTGTACGGGACGCCCAGGGAAGCAACTCGCACGCACCGAGGATCCAGTGCGGGGAGAATAAACCTATAGCTGGTAAACGGGACGCCCAGGGAAGCGACTGGCACGCACCGAGGATCCAGTGCGGGGAGGATAAACCTAGAGCTGGTGAACGGGACGCCCAGGGAAGCGACAGGCACGCACTGAGGATCCAGTGCGGGGAGGATAAACCTAGACCTGGTGAACGGGACGCCCAGGGAAGCGACTGGCACGCACCGTGGATCCAGTGCGGGGAGGATAAACCTAGAGCTGGTGAACGGGACGCCCAGGGAAGCAACTGGCACGCACCGAGGATCCAGTGCGGGGACGCGGAGGGGCGGTACCGCACGGAGAAGTGCGCGACGGGGCAGCCGTTGTCGGGCCAGGCGTGCAGCCGCAGCACGGCGGATGTGGAGTTGGGGGCGACGAAGGCGGCGGCCGGGGGCACCCCGGGGGCCTGCCCCTGGGTGCGCACCGCCACCGTGGCGCTGGGCGGCGACGTGCCGATCCTGTTGCTGGCCGTGAGGAACAGCTGGTACGTGGTGCCGCACCACAGCCCCTGCGCAACACGATACCACTCCCGCCGTCACCGGCTACCACGTCATTTCACTTCCGTGACAAGAGCTTTCACGGTTAATGCTTGCGAACTGTACTCATTAAAAAAAAAAAAATAGTGCGCAGAGTCCCTCCGCACGGAAGAAGTGAAACTTCGTAATGTGGAAATGAAAATACGAAGAAGTAGAAATTGATTTTTTTAGTGAATACATATCGTAGCGAATCAAACTAAAAATAAATAAATCATGAAACCATTCAACGATAAAAGCAGTTTTTTTTTTTAACAGAGAGGACGGGTTCGCCCCGAGGAGAAAAAATTGACGCGGCGAGAACCTCGTGGACATAGAGAAGTGACACACGCTCACTATTTATGTCGTGGCTTATGAAACACAATTTTTTTTTCTGCAATTTAAATTGTAATATACAAAAAAAGGGTATTGAGAATTGAAACAAATATATGGCGACACTACAAACTGTCAGGATCTTTATTTTTTTTTCTTACTCTCTACTTAGTTCCTTACAATAGCAAAACTTTATGGCTACCCTATCCATGGTAGCGTTAAACGTTTAACGCTACCTTGTTGGAAGTCGCATTAGAAGTTTCACTTCAAAAAATTGTGTTTATTTACATTTATTCAACAAATAAAGTGGTGTCCTGCTAATCTAAACTAATTGAGGCGAAGACCCGTTTGGATTACCATATTTTCGGATTAGCCCAATAGCTGCCGGAATGCAATGGCATGAAGTTAAATACTTAAATATACATTAAGTTGTCACTGTTATCACGCAACACAGCCTAAATTTTCCAAGCATGAAATCACTAAACATATTTTCTTAGTAATTTTTCACTAAAATAGTGTAATTTTGAGTGTGACAAATAATACTTATTTTTAAATAAAATAACTAGAACAGAACAACTCTGAAACAATGAAAATAAATCACCAATCACCTGTGTGTTTAAAAAAAATATTAACATGGTCAATAATATAAAACATAATTTCATTGTAATTTATTATGTCTGCCCTATCACTTTGGTTGATAAACCTTACTCACAGATGTTGAGAACAAATGGTAAAATAATAATTTTAAAAAAATTGTTTGTATTTTGTATAATTAAAAAAATTTATTTTAAGTGCTGAAATAAGAATTCAATTTTCCTTGAACTAATTTTTCAAACGTGATGGGCAGTTGTAATTCCAGCTTAATGAAGAATTTTTAGCAGCTGTTGAACAAAAAAAAAAAAAAAAGAGCCATGTGTGGTGAAGAAAGACCATAATGTGTGTTTTATTTGGTTCTAAAAGTTGAAGTGCAAGGCAGGGGCGCAACAACAAGGGGAGGGGGGGCAAGTGTATTTTGCCCCCCCTTGCCCACTGAAACCTTGAAGTGGGGGTCCAACGGGGGCAAAGAAAGTACTCTGTGTAATAAATTTTTAGATGATAAAAACTGCTTAAATAGCACCATTTTCCACCTTTGAAATACAAATTTTTCCCGGGGGGAGAACCCCCTGCTTCAATAGGGGCAGTGGCGTAGCCAGGGGGGGAGGGTGTTTAGGGGTTCAAACCCCCCACCCCCCACCCCTTAGCACCAAATCTTTAATTAAATTTCTTATTCATCACTCAAACAAATTTCATATTAAAAAAATGAAATAAAATTTTTTTTACATTTACAATATTTAAATATAAGTACCGAAAACTGCTAAAAATAGCACTATTTTACACCTTAAAATCCAAAAATGTTCCCGGGGGTCCCCGCTTTAATACTGGTGGAGGGGGGGGGGGGCCATGCTTCTTAACTCACCCCCCCCCCACATACCAAATCCCTGGCTACGCCACTGAATAGGGGGGATCGATGATTCTTTTTATGAAAAGGTGTATTGCGTCCCCCACGTATGGAAATGTAGTCGTTGCGCCCCTGGGCTGCGAGTGAGTGACGGCACCTTGAGCTCGTGGCTGGAGGCGCGGCGCAGCAGGTTGATCTCCTCCAGGTCGCCGGCCGCGCGCCGGTAGTTGAGCAGGAACCCCGTGAGGGGCGCCGCGCCGCTCTCCCCCCGCCTTCCAGTGCAGCAGGATGCTGCTGCTGGTGGCGCTTGTCACGAACAGGGTCGGCGCAGCGGGGGGCACTGCGGACACGTCACGCCACCGATACCGGGTCCCCCGTCGTCACTACTCGTCGGGGCGCCCCATCGCCCGTGACGAGACGCGTGGGCCGCTTTACGTCCATGTGAGTGCATCAACGTCAGTGCAGGCTTTGAATATATATACTGTATAGAAGTCGCGAGTGGATAGGATTTACTCTACGTTTTTCAGAAGCGTACGATGAGCAGCTTGGGAACTTCACTGCTGCAGTGCGCTGCCGTAACGTCCTGTATCGTCTTAGGTTGTTATTTACACGTTAGAGCGCAGCGCTGTCGCCCGCTGTCATTCCCCGCACCCCCCACCCATCATTCACTGCAGCTCAAGGTCGTTCAGCGGGAGGGGGAAGGGGTGTTTGAAGAGTTCGACACTTGTCCGCTAGGGACCGCCACAAGTCGATACCCTAGAGGTGGTGGCGATTGCGGCGGTGAATTAACCAACTACCTCAAAACCGTATTAGAAATTTTAACCTGGGCTGGAGACTTCTATACAGTATATATATATATTCAAAGGTGCAGGTCAGTTCCTGTGACATGCCTCCCTCCCTACCCCTCCTTCTCTCCCCCTCCACCCCCCTTCGCGAGGTTTTTTGACGACTCCTTCGTTTATAGAGGTTGTAAAAGTAACTGAAAAAAAAGCGGTACCCGTATGCATTCGTTACTGTGACAATAAATAATGCCCGTTACCGCTGTATCGTTACGTCACTCGTTTCTTCCGATACCTCATAAAACATGCTATGTTATGTCGGGGCAACGAATCGGGTCGTACTGGCGTACGCGTACAGTATGATGGCCATTGGCCAGTAGCCAATGGTAGCTCTGTCACATCTACAGCTAACTAATTGAAATATTAGCAGACCTGTGCTACAATTATAACGCTCTCGTCGTAAAACAGTATCTTAAGTTGTTCCCAAAATGGTTTTTGTTTTGAAAATAAAATGTCGATTTCTAAGCTTACAAGTAAAAGTCCAATAACTTAAGGTGCAATCGGAATAAATACGACATGTCTTCAACGTGTGTGTCAGCATCTGGTCATAAGAGACCAGGTGTAAGATCATGAAGACAGAGCAGCAAAGGAAGGAGCTGGTGGGAGAGGCGGGAGTACCCTGAGGAAACCTGCAAGAAACGAGTACTCGTACCCGCCGTCCCCCTAGACGGGAGGTGAGTAAGCCAACCAATTAGCAAGCTGGCATTCCTCTGGTACGTATGTTCGGGTTTTACGTCGCACGGCTACGCACATAGGTTGCCTTTAAGGCGAAGGGAACCTCCGAGTCCACGGTGGGTTCCGAAACACTTGCATTACCAACTTGGTGCACATAGACTTGTGTTGCGCTGAGGTGTTGGTGTCAAACCCACAACATCCATCTTACGAGCCACATTATCCTTGATATTTCCTGACCAAAATTTAAATTTTCGCAGCTTAGATTTTTTTTGTTTTAATAATTCACCTGTTTTACAATTTTTCTGAAAGGCATAAAGAAAATCCCGCCACCATCCATCATCTCTATAGATGGCCTAGTTCAAAAAATTAACCTTGAATATGCCATTTTATACTTGTATTTCATTGACTACTGAGTGTCGGGCCTGTCCGTCTGTCGTGTTCCTCAATGCATTGCGATTACGACTTTAGAATTTTAGATAGAGCCCACCCGGGCACACAGACCAATGTGCAGAGCTTCAGGAAAAACAATGTGGTTTGAAAACTACTCAAGATATCCGAGTGGGGTCTGTTTACGAAAAGCATTTATAGGGCCCGCCTCGTCAGGGGTGTATGTGTGTTAGTGAGGCGGGATGATAAGCGCGACGCTCAATGGTATTTCTAGCGCGGTATAGCCTCTAAGCTCAAGGCTCTGAACTAGCACGCAGTCTACTCGTCGTCAATTGATAACTGTGAAATTTGTGCGGTGACCGAATTTTTATATTACGGGGAAATGAAGATAATGGTGTAATGCAAGTCCCTTAAGTGCTTTCAAGAATCTGTACCACTTGTTTTAACCTAAAAATTACTCTGAAAACATGCGTTTCAGCCATTTTAATTCTTCTAGAAATACAGTTTAAAAACATGATCAATAATTAAAAGTACTTTTCGGGCCTCAGCGAACTCTTAAATGCTTTTCGTAAATAGGCCCCACTCTGATATCTTGAGTAGTTTTGAAATCGCGTTGTTTTTCCTGAAGCTCTGCACACCGTGTGTGTGACCAGGTAGGCGGGCCCCTTAAGAGTTCGCTGAGGACCGAAAATTACTTTTGATTTCAAATTAAGTTTTTTAAAATGCGTTTCTAGAAGAGTTGAGAGCTCCAATACCTTGCACGACCAGGCGGTACGTGACGTGGTCGCTGCCGTGGGGGTTCTCGACCCGGCAGGTGTAGTTCCCCGCGTCCGAGCGCCGCAGGCCGGATAGCAGCAGCTCGCCCGCGTCAGACACCTGGGGCCTCAGGGGCCGGTCCCCGCGGAGCCAGAGCCGGCGCGGCGCGGGCTGCCCCACGGCCGCGCAGCCCAGCGCCACGGCGCTCCGCCACGGCCTCACCACGGCGCCCCCGAACGACCAGATGCGCGCCGGCACTGCGCACACACCGCGTCTACCCACACTTGCCGACACGGCCAACACACCATCGCCGCCTGAGTATCGGAGTGTTCCACGTCCACATTTTTAGGTTTTTTTTTATGCTATGGACACAAAATTAATATCAGTATATGTACATTTGTACTATATATCCACACACATCTACGCACATAAAAATGTTTGTTCTTAATTTAAGACCGATATTATTTTATTCTATGTCATGGATATTCATAGTTGCTTGAACTTTCAAATGCTTATATATCTCAGTTCCGACTTCAATGGACATAGAAAACTCCAATTCTCAGGCGACGAGTCCTGCCTACCTGCACCGCACCAGATATTCATTTATTTCCAATATCGTCAACAGGTGAAAAAAAAAAAAAAAATCGGTTGTCCATAAAGCTAAGTTCATACATCTTTTGAAATTTTTTCCTTTAACTGTGTTCACTAGGCTCCTGTTTGTTGATTAGTCAAGTACATGATACAGCATCTTTTGATAGTAGTATTATAGTTAATAGTAATTATAAAAGAAGAAGAAAATTGGTTGTCCGTAAAGTCGGTTTACGGACGATAAGTTTTAACGTGACAACGTCACGACAAATACGTTGATGAAACGATCGCGTACTTTCACGAATAAAACTGGATCATTTTTTATTGAATTATAACGTATTTTGTACGGATGCAAAATATTAATTAAAAATTAATAAAAAAATAGTTCAGTTAAAAAAGTACTGAATTTAAAAGCTGCTTTTGAAAAGCCCGCCTTCAAACTATATAATGTAATAGTAGATTCACAGGCCAATCGAGTGGAAGATAGATGCGGCGCAAGCGTACAATGAGCGTAACGGGACACCGCGTAATGGGACAATGTATGTAACGGGACACAATTTTTTGTGCGTGCAGCTGGCGTTCGTCGATTTATTAGACGTTGTCACGTCAAAAATTATATTTTTGAATTCAGGAAAAGGTAAATAAACTGTTAACATTATTTCATTCAGACTGCATCAGACTTCAAATATTTTATAAAAATTGAGGATAAGTTAATTTCAATATTGAAAACTTTTAATTACTGTTATTAATACAATGCAGGTATATTTGACATGGAGGTCAATGGACTGTAAGAAGAGATGGAATGTAAGATGGAATGAGACAGAGAACCCACCTGCTCCTGGATACATGGAGGAATATGGATACAGCCCCACCTGAATGGTATCAATATCTGAAACAACTGTTTCCCTTAAAAACTGATACACATGGAAAATAGTACATTTTCATCTATTCAAGCGTTACGAATCTTTTTTTTAATTTACCTATTTATTTATAGTTCCACAGGCATCATTAATACAATAATTTTCCTGTAATTTAAGGCTGTTCTTGAGTGCAGTGTTTGTAAATTAGTCGAAAGCATAAAGTGTATTGCTTTAAGCACAAATTCTATGCTGAAAAGTACTTTTTTTTTTAACCATCTACCAAAACACCTTTCAACCGACTCATTACTTACGGATATTGAATTTCTGGAGACTTTCTACGTTATTATTTACAATAAACTATGGCACTTGTTCAGCATGGGTGACACGGGCTGTCGCCGCGCAGTTGTCGAAGCTCGCCTCGAAAGTATTATCGTTTCGGTGTTGCGTTGTTGGCAAGTGCATAATTTATATACATACTAGTTCTTATAAATATAACCTGTGCGGCAGGAAAGCATGAGAATGGGTTTTCTCGTCCAAAGCGACGCAAAGAAATTTACGATCTTGGTATGTAAACGAGTTGCATCATACCTTTGTTATTTCTCGGTTAGGTAGGTGTATGTTTGCGCTGATTTTTAAAATAGGTTTCCTTTCCAGCAGAATGATTTTTCGTATAACTTTTCCTGCGTTTAAGGTGTTGTGTCATCTTTTAGCAGCCATAATACAATAACAATAAATTGGACGTAGTTATGGAAAACGGAACCAACCCACAAATTTGTTATATTTTATTTGAAAACAAATCAAAATAGTACAAGGTTGATCGTACCGTCGTTGCTATTATTATATCAGTATTTATACTAGACCATTAAAATTATACCCACATTATATTATCAATAGGAGAATCAGAATTTATAATTAACTTTTACTTCAAAATACTCAAAATAGGTTTCATGTGGGTTGGTTCCTTTTTTGCGTAACTACGTCCAATTGAAAATAACGGGGAGAGCACGAACTGTTGCCGCCTGGCTCCTCCGCCGCGGGTGGCGGGTAGAGTGGTAAGGGGGTTAGGGGGCTCACCGCGGCTGGTGGGCACCTGCGACGCGACGCGGGAGCTCTGCCCCTCGCCAACGCGCGTCGACGCCGTCACCCAGTACTGGTACTCCACGTGCTGCTGCAGGCCCTGCGCCTCGTAGCTGGCGTGCTGGCTGCCCAGGCTCAGCTTGGCGTGGTTCAGCTCGTCCCGCCCGTCCACGATCCTGCCGGCCCGACAAGCACCACGTCTTACCAACCCGACAAGCACTCAGCTTCGCGACCACCACGCAGGGTGTCCACGGGGAAAAAATATTTCGTACCAACTTAGGCGAGAAAAAAGTACTAGATTTGAAAAAAAAGTACTTAATTATAATTTGCTATGGTTTTAACAATTTAGGAAGTTATTATGACATTGCAATGCTCCAACTTAAATATATCACACCAAACACACACATACATTCCATAGTTTTTATAAATAATTACGCTTAATAATAAAACTCATTGGAGTTACTGTAAGTAATTATATTATATTAAAGAAAAAAGTACTAGATCTGTACTTGACCACTAAAAATGTCATATAAGTACTAAATCTAGTACGAAAGTACTAACTGTGGACACCCTGCCACCACGTCTTCATAGCAAGATTTCATGTTACCAAAAAATATTCTGAAAAAATATAATTATCTTTGAAAGATTTGTGCAATGGGAGTGCATGACTTGATGTAAGCTTTGGGACATACGCCACTGCTAAGCACATGTATGTCTGCAGAAGAAAACTACAAAAAACACAAAATTAAGCAAAAAGTTGCTGTTGTCAACAGGATATAAACAGCACATAATATTCCATAACAGGAATACGGTCACCAAACAAAGAAAAAATGGACTAAGTACTAAGAGAAATAAATAAATAAATAAATAAATAAATAAAAATATATATATATAAAAAACCAAGTATTTTCCCTTAGAAGTTTCCTTTTTTGCTTTACCAACCTACATTTAAATAATTGAAGATACTTTGATGCAAGTTTTTTTTACAATGATTTATTTTCTGTAGATTGGTCGGTACTGCTTAACCAACAATTTTTTTGATCCTAGCAGTAGATAGAGAGTGGCCTTATATTTACATAAATAGTATAATAATAATGGTAATGATAAGATCATGGAAAATAACTGGAGTTCCGGAAATTTCGCGGATTCCTCTGGCCTCAGGATAGAATTTAAAGTTATATGTGTGCTCGACCCAAGTTTACTTTCCCATTGGTTGATTTCTTAGCGAGAACATTTTTATCCTGGTTATTTGGCCCTACCTGATTCGCTTACTTCTCTCCTAGCTGGACATCGTTGGCTCACGGTCGTAGAGGGGCGTGTCCAGATAACTGCGGTCCAATCATGAACAAAGTGCGACAGTGTGGAGATTTGCATTCTAGCTTGCGACTAAATGAATGCGCGAAAATTCCGTGGCTCTAAAAATAACTAATCTGGGGTGGGAGACCAGAGCGCTAAGGCTGAGACTTACTTTCTGCAAGCTCCACGGCTTGTTATGTCAAGCTTGAATCAATCATTTTCTTTTACTGTCTGGAATTCACTGGAATGGGTAGCATGAACAACTATTTTCCATTAAAACATTCCTTTCTACTAGCATGTTTAGAACTGGTTACAACTTATTTTTTCGAAATTTAATTTCCTTCCAATAAGTATTATTGACGAATTGGAAAAGAAAAAAAGAAAGAAAAACCCCTCTGGTTTGTAAGCATCACTGAAACTCCTGACTTCAACAGGCGGCGCTTCTACTGTTTATGAGGCAGGGCAGCAAGAGGGGGAAAGAACACAGTCTCCACGCCAAAGCTTCTCCCTGGCAGAAGACATGTGTCGGAGCTCGTCGGGAACTGATCTTGGGGTCGACCGGCAGGAAGCAATGCAGCCAATCACGAAGGCTGAAGAGGAGTGGGGTAGGGGTAGGATGAGAGCCAGGGCGCGCGCACTTGGTGTAGAGACTTGATGTGAGCTTTTGGACATATGCCATTGCTAAGCACATGTGTGTCTCTGTGGAAGAAAACTACAAAAAAAAAAAAAAAAAAAAAAAAAAACCCAA
Source organism: Bacillus rossius redtenbacheri (assembly GCF_032445375.1). Taxonomy (NCBI): domain Eukaryota; kingdom Metazoa; phylum Arthropoda; class Insecta; order Phasmatodea; family Bacillidae; genus Bacillus; species Bacillus rossius. The sequence continues at coordinate 38,776,130 of NC_086344.1, forward strand.
AAGACAAAAAAAAACACAAATTAAGCAAAAATTGCTGTTGTCAACAGGACAAACAAAGAAAAAACAAAGAAAAATGGACTAAGAGAACGAAAAAAACTCCCACAAATAATGAATTGAACCAAAAAAAATCAGCACAACAGTTGAAACGAGACAAAAACAGAACAAGTCTCGCGTTTCAACTGTTGTGCTGAATTTTTTTTTTTTTCCTTCGTTCTCTTAGTGCATTTTTCTTTGTTTTTCTTTGTTTGTTGACCATATTCCTGTAATGGAATATTATGCGGTGTATATATCCTGTTGACAACAGCAATTTCTTTGCTAAATTCGTGTTTTTTTGTCTTTTGGTTTTTTTTTTGTAGTTTCCTTCCACAGGCACACACGTGCTTTAGCAATGGCGCGTGTCCAAAAAAGCTCACGTCAAGTCGTGCAACATCCCGCCGCACGAATGTTTCAAAGACGGTACCTAGTGTAGAGGTTGTATTTTGTGACGATCCCGTTGGGGTCGGCGGGGGGCAGCCACGAGACCAGCAGCGACTGGGCCGAACTGACCACCACCTTGATGTCCGCCGGCGGGCCTGGAACTGAGCAAGGCATCAGCGACGGCACTCCAGTGCTTCCAGGGACGTCGGAACGTTTTCACGAGTAGGGGGGAGGATGGGGGGGGGGGGGGGCAAAAAGATGTATCACACTTAACCTAAGTCCTAGAGCCGGGGGGTCCGGTGGGCCCCTCCCCCGGGAAAATTTTTGGAATTTTAGATGCAAAATTGTGCTATTTAATGAGTTTCCGAACCAAAATATTAAATATACACCATTCCAAGAATTTGATGACGTAGTATGTATTAAATATGGATTAAAATATCGTGGGTAGTGGGTGACAAATAACCTAACCCATGTGATCTACCCCCTAGCTACGGTTTTGGAATTTAATGTCAATAGATATTTTTTTTTTTTTGGTTCCTTAACCTGTGAACATTGGTAGCTTGAACATATTATTTCTAGGAATTTTCAAAATACATTTTTTTACTGAATTTTTATTTTTCAACTGAAATAATATGTCTCTGACAGTAGATGTAGTACAATTTAAATAAAATACCATCTAGGAATTTGCAAATCATTTTACAGTATATTGACAATCGTAAATTTGATTTTTCTGATCAGTGTGATCACCAATGCAATGTTTGTAACTACTGGTTGAGAAAAAATACTATTAGGACCAAACATTTATTCTGGGGAAAGGAGGGGGGGGGGGGGGGGGCAAAATGCTACTCTCGCTCCCCTCCCCCATGCAGAACAGCACGGGGGCCACTCGCCCCTGCTGCCCCCCCCTGTTCCGACGCCCCTGAGCGCTTCAACTCCTTGGCTTCCGAGTCGAGACCACGTCCGCGTGTACAGACGCTAGGCCCGTGCGGATACTGGATTACTGACGTGAAGCGAACATCAAATCGAACGTTTAAAATATCCTCAAAGTCGAATCGAATTGTGAATATTGTTCCTGGTGAAACTGTATTACATTTATTTCAATAATACAAGTTTTAAATTAAAAAAAAAAAAAAATTGTTTAACCTCTGTAATATTTGAAGAAATTAAATAATTACTAGAGACCTGCAAAATTCACGGATTCATTCGGTGATAGGCTAGAATTCAAACACATATACCTCTTAGATGATTTTGCTATTGGCTTACTGTTCATCTGGACGAATCTCAACCAGTTATAAACCCTCAACCAAAGGAGGATCGAATCACAGACAAACCAGCTGAGACGACTTACAAGTCGGCAGCCAATGAACTTGCGTTATTTGCCCGAGTGTACAGGGGTATGTGCAGTCTAACCTGAAGGCCATCGAAACCGCGAATTTTGCAGGTCTCTAATACCTAATTACCAATAGCAAAATTCATTAAAAATTATATTATAAATTATAATAACCATGCATAGTATTAATATTGAGCATTAGAGTGTAGAGTGCAATTTTTTTAATGTTTTAAGTAACTAACTTTATTCAAGCAAAACATATACAACACAAAAAATATTTTCATGAGCTAATCTTGTGCTTCCAAGTTTTTCAAACTTTGAAACAAATTGTGAAGCTTTCACATCAGACCCGAAGCTTTGCATCACAACTGAAGATTTAAATAAAACATACAGCAAAATTGCCTGGCTAAGTCAATTCGAATATTAAAAAGAGCTTCGATTGATTCGCTTAGTCGAAGCTTCGCAGAGGCCTAACAAATACCTGGTGAACTAATTCCAGAATGTTTTCAACCTTTTAACAAAATTGTCTTATAATTTTTTTTTTATCAAATGGAGATTTTTTAATATATTATTATATAGATCATAATTAAACATGAGCAAATATAATAAGAAATTTTCTACAACATGTAAGAATGTACCAATATTTAGTTTCTTAACATAATGCTGGGATATTTGTACTAACCATTGTTTATCATTTGAACATAAACAACTTTGTATCACATACTCTTTTGTATTAAACAAATTACTTAGCTCTAAATTTGTACAAAGTTTCTAGGGACTGTGAAAACTCTTTGTATTAACGAGAGTTTTGTATTATTTGTCTTTTTATAAACAAAGTTTCACTGTATTTTTGAACAAACACTTGTCTGGAGGATCTGGATTGGAATCTGGATCCAGCAGTCCACATGCTGGCTGAACACAGTTGGATCATTCAGGACTCTTTCGGAACCTTTCAGTTGAATTTACCTGTTGAGGACGTTCAAGTTTAATCTATTCCAAAAAACCATTGCATTTGTTTTCCACCATCTCCTACCAAGGCAATTTAAAAGAGTTGATTTGAAAATTGTTGCATGTCTTACCAGGGTGCCCACACAAATCTATAATATAATATCTCTGACCTTTTTCTGACTCTCCATTACTGAAATTGCAAATTTCCCTCACTAATATTTTTAAAAAATAATTGTTCTATTTTACAAATTTTAGCCCCCCTACCATCTCCAATGCTGACCTAATTCAAACAGAACCTTACATATGTTATTTTATTGTATGACTACGCATTGAAAAACCATCTACAAAAATACTTTCACAGTCTGAATGATGACAGACTGCAATTACTATCTCTGGAGAATTTCCATGACTTATCCATAATTCAGAGTGACGAATGCCCTGACCTCCCAGGAGGTGGCGGTCATGGCTGATGGCTGTGCCCAGAAAGAAAGGAGGGGGTCTGTAGGATGACAGGGAAGGGGGAAGTCGAAGGATGAAGGGGAAGGAGGAAGGGGGAAGGGGGAAGGAGGAAGGGGAAGGGGAAGAAGGAAGGAGGAAGAGGAAGGAGAAGGAATAAGGGGGAAGGAGGGGGAAGGGGGAAGGGGAAGGAGGAAGGGGGAAGGAGGAGCGGCCGTACCATCCTCCTCGGTGGCGCAGTAGAGGGCCTTGGAGGGCACCCCGTCGCCCACGCGCGTGAACGCCAGCACCTGGATGCTGTAGTTGGCGAACCTCCTGAGCCCGGTCAGCACGGCCGTCAGCGCCGTCGTCTTGCGCGCCTCCACCTCGTCCGCGCCTGCAACGAGCCAGCACGCCCCGACATTGTGCTTCGCTTTCCTGCCAGCGACGGGCCAAACCCCAATTTATTCCCAGATCCGAAATCACAAATTGGAATCGAAAGAGTACCCGGAATACACCCCCTCGAATCTGAACAATTAGGTACAATAAATTTAAAAAATATATATTAACCACGGTGTTGAAACATTTAACCTTTTAAATGTTTCGTTCATTAGCTAATTTTCCAGAATTAATACATATTGTAATGCTATTTATAGAGGTGGGACGATACCACACTTTCGATACTCGATTCTGTATTGTGTTTTCAATTCGATACTTTCGATTCTTACGATACTTTCGATACTCCAGGGAAAAATATTTTCCCATTAAGTAACAATTATTACAAATAACATAAATTAGTTTTAATCTATATAAATTCAATCTAGCATACCAGCACAATGTCAGATTAAACTTAAATACAAAATGTGTAAATAATTGCATTATATTAATGAAAGATATGAATCCATCATTATATATATATATATACATATAATAAAACCACAAGAAATGTAAAATTTAGTCCATAGTCAAGTAAAGCTGACATGAGAAACAGTGGCCTTACAACATGTTATGAAGTCCTTTCTTGGAGGGGGTAAAGTCATTAAGCCTAAATTAGAAATAAAAACAATTAGGCTATTGTAAAAAGAAAATAAGAAATTTTTGCTTGTTTGTTTCATTTTACAAACAACTTTATGCAACAGAACAATTTTCAATAAAATTTTAACTTGAGAAACGTAAAATAGAAAACAATCCGATCGTAAGAACACAATAAGAAACAGGTATATTCAGTTCAAAGATTATTGAATGCACAAAATATGAGATCCGTGCCTTGGTAAAGCGCGTGCACCATTTTCATAATCATTGCTTGTTTGCGCTACTAGTCTCGCTTGGTGCTGGCCATAGATGCTACTACCGAAGTGCACAGTCTTCCTGATACTATCTATATCTATGGTGCGATAAAGTTATTTTCTTACATTTGCAAAGGTAAACAAAGAACGTTTTTCAAAATCCAATCATTAAAACGTAGTTTATTAGGAGGAATATAACAAAAAAACTTGTGAATTTTAGGACTTTTACGCTTCGTAAAAACGTATGAAACGGGAAATTAATGATTTTATAAGTGTATGTTCCGGGAAAGTAAACCATTGTAAATATTGTACTTTCGGCGGGACCAAAATTAATCGTAGTATGACACGGGAAAATGAATGAAACGGGAACGTATCACCGAGGTTCTACTGTAGTTGTATTTTGTACGATGGCGACTCAAAACTTAATTCAATACAAATCAGGGATGTTAGACAGTGGCTCAACGAACCTGGTACAGATGTCACTAAAAGCTGGTATCTGAAAAAAAAACTGGTACACTCCAAAATCTTACACTGAAAAAGATCCTGTAGATTTTGTTTCATATATATAAAATGATATTTATATAAACTGCTTTAATACGATATATACTATGGAAACATAAAAGGATACACACGTGTCAACAAATAAAGTATGATAAGGTTGGTAACATATTTTTTATTCAATCGGCAAAAATGTTTTATCTTAACTGAAATAGTTTCGGTACCAATATTCATAAGAAACTCCTTAAGGTATCAATCACATAATATATTGTAGTTATATAAATGTGATTATAATTTTAATCTTTCAACAAAATAAACACATATATTAATAAATATTGAGGCCATCTCATTTAAAGTAAAGTTATAAAATTGTTAATAAAAAAATAAACGTATAACAGCATGGCGGCATGGCACCGTGATCAATTTCTAGAGAACTAGCTTCTGAAATTATAAGATGGCCATAAAAACGTTAGCACCTAGTATGAATACTTTCAATTAAATTAGCACTAAAAATTTATCTTAAAATGCCGTTTTATTAATAGTATACAGATGGAATTATTACAACGCAACTATTATAATTATTCGTCCCCGCCTAATGTTAATTGTTAATGCATGGTGCATCGCGCATGGTCGATGTTCAAAGTTGGTATTTCTGCATACCAGCACAATTTCTACTTGGTACATGGTACAAGACCCTGAAAAATGGTATATGTACCAACAAGTTGGTACGTCTAACATCCCTGATACAAATGAACAAGCATTCCGGTATCGAAAAAATGTATCGAACTTACAGTTTCGATACTCGATACTTTGCGATACCATCAAGTATCGAAAATCCCATCACTAGTTATTTATGTATTACGTAATAATAGCAGGAATAGGTGTGAAGGAAAAATAAACTGACTCGTTGAACTCCAGAGGTTATCAGCTCTGCTATATCCCCTGGCCCGAGGGACCGAGAGGGTCGGAGGGGCTAGAGGGTCGCGACAAGGCGCACCTGGGCCGAGGTCCTGCTGCAGGGGCTCGCAGTGCAGCTTGTAGCCCTGCAGCACGCCGTTGCAGTGCGAGGTGGGCGGCGGCTGCCAGCTCACCTGCAGCGACTGTGACGTCAGCGCCGCGCAGCGCACGTCCTGGGGCGGCATGCTGGGCACTGCACACCGCACGGCACACCACACCACTTACTACTACAGTGAGAGTCTCTTTGTCACACTTCATACGAGTCCACGGGCTTAGATCCCGGTGGAAAGGAGTTGGGGAAGGGGGGAGGGGGAAGCAGGGGTCCTCAACCCCTGGAATAAAAAAAGCCCTTCTCTGAGTGGGCAAAATTGTAACTGTGAAATTTGAATGATAAACGTTATCCTGTAAGGCCCCTCTGGGAATGCTACAGATTTTCCACCCATCCAAGAAACATTGATCCGAAATATAGTAACATGAAAATGAGAGATGTATAAGTGGTACCAAAAAAAAAAAAATAGAGGAGTAAGATGAAAGCGAATAAGAAACCTGGCAATGCATTCGTTATCTCCGAGTGAAAAACTGTCTCACGGAAAAACTGCCCCAGCTGCAACTGCGATGTTTGAAACTACTGATGGTCACCAGAGTGTAGTAAATATAAAACACGAAAATAAGCGAATACTAGTTTTTTGATGTGAAGAAAATATCAAATTGAATGTATGAAATATTAGTCAAAGTCAAATCGAATAGAAAAAATATATATTTTTGTTCCTTAGGATGGCTGCATTACATTTTATTTTATAAATTACTGGAATCAAGTAAAAAAACTATTTATAATGTTTGTTATAATAAAACCATTTGACTTGTGTTTCAGACAGGGTCCAAGTTTCTGGGGAGAGAAATTGCTCCCCGCATGATCTTCGGGACCTCCAGCTGATTTCCCCCTTTAGAAGAGTTTTCCTCTCGGTCCGACGTCATCCTGGGACGACCCAGGTGATATGAGCTATATATATATTTATCACTTGCATAGAAGGAACTAAATTCATTAAAAACATACCAGCGAGCAGTGCTTTAAGAACGTAATCCTCAAGAACATGTAAAATCAAGGAAACTAATAATATATGTAACTATTGGGGAAATCAAATTTTGGTGCAATGCTTTAAAGTTTTGTTAATGCAATCATTTGTTTGTTAAGGTGTAATATGTATATTTTAACCCTTTCCTGCCTGGCGGTACTTGTGAGTCCCACAATGTTTGAAGCCCCATAGAAATAGTGTGTGCATGTTTGAAACCACATGCTGACTGTCGGGAGCTCTGGGTCCCTGTATAGCTCCGCTCTGCCAGTTGTCGAAGAAGTTCGATTGACAGCCAAGAGGTTGCAGCACTAATACGGCAGCGCTGCAGCTGTCTGGAGCGCCCTTTTTTTTTGTTTGTTGAGCTGGACATATGATAAATGCCTGACAGGACTTAAAAGTCCCATCATTAAAAAAAATATTAAATATAAATAAAAAAATATTGGAAAAAATTATGGCCTCCTTTTATGCTTACTTAAATATAAAAATGAAATAAAAATTACAAAATTCAATTTTTTTGCATTTCTAGGCAGGAAAGGGTTAAATAATGTCGGGGCGCCCTCTTTACTTTGTTAATTAAGTACTAAGATATTTATTATCATGTCGAAATAATGCTAAAAAAATGATGAAAGACCACGTACAAACATAATTTTGTAGATGGACGCAAGCATAACCCGAGATTCGTCGCGAAACGCGAGGTCTGACTGAACGTTAGCGGACTTGATGGCGGGGGGGCAAGCAGGAAAGGCGTGCTCACCGTCCTCCAAGGTCTGCGCGGAGGCCGGCTCCGACAGCGGGCCCGACCCCACCTGGTTGAAGGCCTGCACCACCACCGAGTAGCGAGCGAACTTGGCGAGGCCCCCGAGTAGCAGCTCCCCTGCCCCTTCCTCGCCGTCCCCGGCCACGGAGGTGAAGTTGAAGCTGCCGCCGCCCGCGCTGCGCACGCACACGCACAAACAGTTCAGCGGTCTGCGCTGCACATCGCTTCCAACAACCTAGACAAACAACTACAAAAAAGTTTCGTACTTCAGGGGGATTCCCCCCCAGCCCTGGGGATGCCGAGGTTGCTGCAAACTAGCGCATCCTAGAGGCCAGTCCAGTGTTTGACGACGTTTGATTACCTTGCTCGACTCAGTGTACCGTGCTTCTGTTCGGCAATTAAACATTCCTGATTCCAATTGTGAAATGAATTTTTCTTCGAGTGATCAGTGATTTACAATTGGTTGCACCAGATAGTTTAGACAATGGTGATAAATATTCTGAAATCAGTGCTCCAGTACTAATACTCATACGTTAACACAGTCCGGGGATAGTTTACCCCAAAATATGAAAAAGTCATGGTCAGAGTCAAGGGCGCAACAACTAAATTTCCAAAAGGGGGGGGGGGGCAATATACCTTTATATAAAGAATCATCGATCCCCCCCTATTGAAGCGGGGGATCAGGGGGTCCTCCCCCCGGGAAAATTTGTATTTCAAGGTGGAAAATGGTGCTATTTAAGCAGTTTTATCATCTAAAAATTGATTACACAGCACTTTCTTTGCCCCTGTTTGCCCCCACTTCAGGGTTTTAGAGGGGGAGGGGAATACCCTTGCCCGCCCCCTGTTGTTTCGCCCCTGCTTCCAATAACCTAGACAAATACTACAAAAAAGTTTCGTACTTCAGTGGATTCCCCCCCCAACCCTGGGGATGCCGAGGTCACTGCAACTAGCGAATCCTAGAGGCCAGTCCAGTTTTTGACAACTTTTGACTACTTTGCTCGACTCAGTGTACCGTGCTTCTGTTCGGCAATTAAACATTCCTGATTCTAATTGTGAAATGAATTTTTCTTCGAGCGATCAGTGATTTACAATTGGTTGCACCAGATAGTTTAGACAATGGTGATAAATCTTTCTGAAATCAGTGCTCCAGTACTAGCACTCATACATTAACACAGTCCGGGACAGTTTCCCCCTACACTTGATTTAACTTTTTGGACATACGCCATTGCTAAGCATTTTCAAGAATTATTAGAATCTTGGACAAAAGTATCTGTCTGTCCTGCTAGTGGCTCAACAATTTTCTGCAATTTTAGCAAAGGCCAGGGCCGGCGCGTCCATATAGGTGAACTAGGCAACCGCCCAGGGCGCCAAGTAGCTGGGGGCGGCGCAGCACGACACACAACAGCCGATACAACATGTTCAACGATTATTGAAACTAGACGAAAATGGATTTTTTGTAACAGTTTGGAATGTTTATATTGATATAAGTATAATTATTTAAAGTCCACGGTGACTTGTTTCATGATTTGTAATGAGTAAAAAAAGTAAAAAAAAAAAAAGCTTGCTTACATTTTTGATTGTTGACATAAATCTTAGGCTTACATCATGTATTTTGAGGCAAATGAAATTTTTTTTTGGGGTGTCCGTTGAGGGGGAAAAGGGGGGGCAAATAAGGTTTTTCGCCTAGGGCGCCAATTTACCTCGCACCGGCCCGGGCAATGGCATATGTCCGAAGACCTTACATCATCGTCATGCACTCCCGATGCACAAAATCTTTCAAAGATAATAGTTTACCGAAAGATATGAAAAAAAGGTTATGGTCGGAGTGTTGAGGACTCGTCTAGGTGCTCACCTGGCCTCGCGGTAGCCCACGTTGTACCCCTGCACCTCGCCATGACGTAGTTCGGGCGAGGGGGGAGCCCACGTGACCAGCAGCTCCGTGGAGGACACGGGTCGCACTGACACCGCGCGCGGGGGCCCGGCGGGGCGCTGGGGCTCCGTGCGCAGGGTCAGCTCCGCGCTGGGGGCGCTGCGCCCCGCCGGCCCCTCCGCCACCACGCGCAGGGCGTAGCGCGTGGCGGGCTTCAGGTCCTCCAGCACGGCGCTCAGGGGCAGGGGCGTGCCGCCCAGCTCCAGCTGCTCCCAGCTGCCTGCCACACCTCCCACACCGCCTCAGTGACGCCTCCCACACCGCCTCAGTGACACCTCCCACACCGCCTCAGTGACACCTCCCACACCGCCTCAGTGACACCTCCCACACCGCCTCAGTGACACCTCCCACAACGCCTCAGTGACACCTCCCACACCGCCTCTCACTCAACTTTACTAGCAACGTTCATGAAAATAAAAACAATGACACCAATATCTCCTGAGATATGTCAGGTGGTTTTTTTTTTTTAAGTTTTGTTACTGGTTCCGGTAACTTTCTTCATTTTTTAGTTAGCTGTTGCCTACGTGAGTTTTATTTCTTTGAAGAAGTATTTATTTTTGTGTTTAATTAGAAAATATTCATTTTTTTTGGCTTTTTTTTTGCCACTTTGTTAAAGTAATTTCATTAGGATGTTAAAATGAAACTGAAATCGTTTGCTAAACGCACGCCAAGTGTTGAGTGGGTATTGGGCGTTCCGAGCAATCCCGAGGTACGGTCGAAGGTGCACAGACGATGATTTTTTTTTAGGACAGATTGTTGACCGCGGTGTTGCTGGAGTGAAGCAACAGGGCGGTTACAAATTTGGGTCCGTGTACGAATACCAAATTATTCCCAAATACAAATTAAAAATTTGAATGGTTATGATTCCTCACCATCTATCTCCTTGTACTCCAGAAGGAAGCGGGTAACCTCGCTGGCGTCCGCCTGGTGCTGCCACTGGACCTTGACGGAGCGACTGCCCACCTGCACTGCCTCCAGCCCGACGGGGCTCTTGGGTGGCTCTGCGGGGCAAACACGCTGCCGTCACCCGGGCCTTTGAATATACGAGGGTTATTTTTTTTTCAACCTCCGATCGGCTGTAATAAAAAAAACGGGAATGAATTGGGAAATTATTTTAATGTCAAAAGAAACGTACATCTTTACTCTATTTTTCCACATAATCACCATGCAGATTGAGGAATTTGTCGTACCGATGCACCAGCTTTCCGAAACCCTCTGCATAAATTGATGCCTCCTGCTTATTCAGCCACGTTTTAACAGTGCCCTGCAGTGTGATTACAGTTTCATTTCTCCATGGCATGCCCCATTAATCGATACCCTAATCGCTCGTACACGAAACGACACGTCTCGTAGAGTTTACCCCCTTCCACCAACCATGTTAAGCGGCCAACTCACACCTCAGTTGAAGCTTGGTTATGGGAATGTCAACATGGCTGCAACGATAAACTGTACGGCGAAATGCGAGCTGCGTGGAGACATCCGTTTCTTACAGGCAGAAGGGCACACTGCAGCAGAAATCCATCGCCGAATGAGTGTTGTGTGTTAAAACGTGGCTGAATAGGCAGGAGGCATCATTTTATGCAGAGGGTATTGGAAAGCTGGTGAATCGGTACGACAAATGCCTCAATCTGCACGGTGATTATGTGGAAAAATAGAGTAAAGATGTACGTTTCTTTTGACATTAAAATAATTTCCCAATTCATTCCCGTTTTTTTTATTACAGCCGATCGGAAGTTGAAAAAAAAATAACCCTCGTATATATACTGTATAGAAGTCGCGAGTGGATAGGATTTACTCCACGTTTTTCAGGAGCGTACAATGAGCAGCTTTGGGAACTTCACCGCTGCAGTGCGCTGCCGTAACGCCCTGTATCGTCTTAGGTTGTTATTTACAAGTTAGAGCGCAGCACTGTCGCCCGCTGTCATTTCCCCGCACCCCCCAACCATCATTCACTGCAGCTCGAGGTCGTTCAGCGGGAGGGGGGAAGGGGTGTTTGAAGAGTTCGACACTTGTCCGCTAGGGACCACCACAAGTCGATGCCCTAGAGATGGTGGCGATTGGCGGCGGTGAATTAACCAACTACCTCAAAACCGTATTAGAAATTTTAATCTGGGCTGGCGACTTCTATACAGTATATATATTCAAAGCCCAGGCACACACGGTAAGCCTTCATTTCGCAGACGAGAGAGCCTAAACCCTGAAGTTTTCCCAAGTTCATGCTTTTTCCCCCCCTGTATATTTAATGTAGCCATCCAAACCAAATCAACCGTCCACAATGTTTTAAAGTATTTATAATGTAGCTAACCTAACCTAATTGGTCCATTAGTATCCTTTTATCAACACCACCATATTTATTTACAATGAACAAAAAAAAAAAAAACCGAAAATGCACGAACGGGCGTTTGGCTCTCTTGTCTGTGAAAAGAAGGTTTCCCACGCACAGATAGCCAGCCTCGGCACTTACACAAGGGCGGACAACCTGATACCTCTCGTAGTCTTGACATTTCTTAAAAATTAATATGACTAACAAAAAAAGGACTTCTGACAGTCTGACATCTTGGAAAGCCATTATAAAACTTTAATTCCATTAGTTTTTAAAAGTACTGATGTTTTAAAAAAAATGCCAAACAGTACAGTAGCACTAAAGTAAAAAAAAAATTATACAAATTTACAAAAAAAATAAAAAAACCGACAAACTCCAACATTTTCCTCGCGCTCTCATTCCAGGACTGTACTCCTGCTCTTGTTATCTTGATCTTGTCTCACCATAAACTACATTCCTGTTGCTCTGATCCTCCCAGCATCTCTCTTACCTACGATCCAAGTCTCTGCTTCATGGCATAACTTATAACCATACTGATGTTCGATAATCCAGCACAACTTGGAAGGTCGGGAGCGTGCTGCTATTCCTCCATGTTTATGCTATGGAGGAGAGAATGAGGGAGGATAGCTCAAAAGCCAGCTGTGCCCCTCCCACACGTCTGCTTCTGTCCTCATCCATCAGCTCCATGAAACTACTGCGGTGCGCGTTGATCAGCGCTTACAACACATTTTACTCAAGGGTATCTGTGGGCTTGGTGTTCAATACGTAAGAGATTTATTAGTTTTTTTGGGATCCAGTGAAAAGGTCTTTCGTTCTGCATGTTCAAGACCACGGCCATACCTGACCAGCATTTCCGCTGGGTTGTTGAAAATCTATATACGTAGTTATACATTATGCTATGGGGCAGAGACTTGGACTGCAGGCACGATAGATGCTGGGAAGATTACAACAATAGGGGATGAAGTTTATGAGAAGTACTGTTCGCAGGCTATCACGGCCATTGTCTGAAGTAGCTTGGCTTCTGGGTTGTAGCTGCATCTTTGGCGAATAATTCACCTGACGTTTCGGTCGACATCGTAGTGGCCATCATCAGGGAGCAGTTACCTACTGGGGTTGAGTAATTATTCGCCAAGAACGCGGCTACAGCCCAGAAGCCAAGCTACTTTATGAGAAGTACGTTGGCAGTTACAAGGTTGAATGAGATCATGGGAAATCAAGAATGAGATGAGATAAGATGGCATGGCCGTGTCCAGAGAATGGGAAAGAGAGGCTGCCCATGAAAACATTGGGGTTGAAGAACATAGGAAGAAGGCACCAATGAAGACCAAGGAGAAGGTGGAGAGAGGAGAAGGATGGAACAGATTGAAGGAGGAGAAATGGTTTAGGGAAAGAGGAAGATGGAGACATTTTTCTTTGCAGACCCGGTCGCGGGCTGGGAGCATCTTATGATAAATAATACAGTTTTAGCAGAAATCTATAGAAAAAAATGGTATATATAGTGCAATGATTTAATATAAAAAAGTGTAAACAGCTCTGTGGCAAGATAAAAATACACACATGAACGTTACAATTAAAACAATATTGTGGTGGTCAAAATCAACAAATGTCCAAAACCACAAAAATAAAATAAAATCTGTAGGTTCTTTGAATAATTCTTGCAATGGGCAGAATTAATTAAAAATAAATTTTTGGACACACATGCCATTGCTGGTTACAACATATGCCATCGATAAAGCTCAAAACCGGTCAAATAAGATGAATACTCAAAACGCACAGAAAACAAGACAAAATGGGCTGATGTAAAAATTTAAATGCACAGACAGCACAACAGAGCACACTGTGAACGCAAATAGTCATGAAAGTATCCCACCGTGTTCGTGTGTGCTGTGATATTTTTTTTTTGATTATTTCCTTTCACAGAATTATGTGCGCTGTTTTTTTTTTGACGCAGGCTGATCTTTGGCTGGTTTTTCCATGAGTTTGCATCTTCATCTTTTCTGCCAGTTAAAAGAGGTTTATTTATGACATAAGCATGACCTGCAATGGCGTATGTCCTAATGAAATTTTGGGAATAAAAAAATCCAATCGGAAAGCGAGCGGCCGGGGTCGGTGCAGGAATGCAGGAAGTGACTGACTGGAGAACGTCGGTCTAAAAAGCACCGACTGTACAACTGAATCGGCACGTGCTAAAAAGGGCCTCGGTCCAAGCAACCCAGTTGTGAGAAAAAAACGAATATATCTGTCTCTAAGCGACCCTTTTTTTATTTTTTTTTTTAGCGTACGTTAAGAATTTCCCCCTGGCTAACATTAGTGAAACCCGCGGGTGTGACTCAGTTCCTTTCAGCATATCGTCGGCTTACTTCTAAAACCTCGTAAGTCCAGATTTTCCCACTTTTATATTCCGGATGTGTTTGGTGTATTTTTTTTTTTCATTTTTCATAGTGCATATGCTGATAAAACCTCGTAAAGTCAACTCTACTTAGTCTCTATTTCTATTCACAAATTATAAAACCTCGTATCTTTTGTCAGTCGAAACCGTGCATCCAAAAGCGTTCTCCTGTAAAATTGACTGAAATGGAGTTACGAGGTTTAAGAAGTAAGCCGACGATATAGATAGTTGAAGCTATCCTATGACATAAGATTTTTCATGCTTGACCCACTTTGCCATTTTTTACGTGACCGAGGCCCTTTTGGCGTGTGCCGATTCAACTGTAATGTTTATCCTCGAGGCGGGGTTGCGGTATACCTTGCACCAGCAGTTGCACCAGCTGCTGGTCCCGCCCGTACATGTTGCTGGCCTGGCAGAAGTAGGCCCCGCTGTCCCCTGCCTCAGCACCGTCGATCTGCAGCTCCGCGCTGACTCCATCGGGGGTCGAGTCCTGCTTCACCGACACCCTGCAGGCACAGTGCCCCTGGCTCCAGTCTGTACCCCTATCAGGTCAGCGGAGGTGCATCGAGGAACACACCCTCCTCTCCCAACCACTCAGACACACACTCCTGAGTTCCCAGGTGCGGAACACACTGCTTCACCGACACCCTGCAGACACAGTGCCTATGGCTCCAGTATGCCCCCCTGTCAGGTTTGCGGAACCTTTGAATATATATACTGTATAGAAGTCGCGAGTGGATAGGTTTTACTCTACGTTTTTCAGGAGCGTATGATGAGCAGCTTGGGAACTTCACCCGCTGCAGTGCGCTGCCGTAATGCCCTGTATCATCTCAAGTTGTTATTTACGCGTTAGAGTGCAGCACTGTCGCCCGCTGTCATTCCCCGCACCCCCCCCCCACCCAACATTCACTGCAGCTCAAGGTCGATCAACGGGAGGGGGAAGGGGTGTTTGAGTTCGACACTTGTCCGCTAGGGACTACCACAAGTCGATGCCCTAGAGATGGTGGCGATTGCGGCGGTGAATTAACCAACTACCTCTAAACCGTATTAGAAATTTTAACCTGGGCTGGCGACTTCTATACAGTATATATATTCAAAGGTGGAACACACCCCACGTGACCACATCCCCTCCTCTCCCAACCTCTTATGGCCCGTCTACAATAGCAATGTCCTAAACTGTGTCCGAAGGACACTCGTCGCTGATTGGTCCACGTGACCCTCTGACGTCATGCGATCAAGTGGGCGAAGGTCCGAAACTGCCTGGTCCGAAGACATTCGTCAATTTGAACTTTTTGTCCCAACCTGTGTACTTCGGACAAAGAAAAAGAACAGAACACTCATGATATTTGAAATTCCGGTTCCCGTTTGAAAACGTGGTGTTTTTTTTATTGAAGGAAATGGAAGGTGTTGTAAGTCACTTATAACTTACATAACTTACATAAGTTCAATCTCAAACATCAATACAATAAACAAAAAACATTTGTTTTGGCACATTTACTGCGCTCTGGTGACAACTTTAGAAATCAATACATTCGGACATCGGACATCGCAATTGTGGACAGGGAAGTTTTCAACGAGACAATGTGACGTCACTCACATTCGGATAAGGACACGGACCACGCACAGGTTCGGACTATTGTAGACGGGCTCCAAGACACACACTCCTAAGTTCCTCGGTGCGGAACACACGGTACGCGAAGAGAGACAGCGATGCCTTACCATGCTTTAACTTCCCATGGACTGACTGACTAACTACCGGTATGTTGGCAGATACCTACTGTAAGCCACCTTTATTATACAAAAAAAGGTTTTTATGTTGGTTATTTTGTTTCGCTGTTTCCATTAAATGTTTCCAACTTGTTTGAACACATTTTTAATTTGATTTTCAATGGAAAAATTGGACGAGACATAGAATGTGAAAATAGGTATGTCAACAAATATCCAAGCGAAAAAACGATACGTGAGTGCCTAACTTTAACGATCGTCAACTACACAATAAGCATTTTCACCTGTTTTCAAGCCTTCTAGTCTGTTGGCAGCACGCGAATGTAAAAGTATTTGACTGATGTGAATCGCTCGGCTTGCTGACGGTCGGACAGGAAAAATCACCTTGAGTTCACCTTTAGGCGACAATAGACAGGAAGGAAGTATGGTAAATTTGCGTGCTAAAATTGGCACACCTGGAAGTGTGCGCCATAAAGGCAGTGAACTATGGCATCATGATGACGGTCGAATCAGCATGTAAATTATAAGAAGGTATTACAAAAGCATACACATTATTACACGAAAGAACACAAGTTATAAATCAACCTTTGAAATGGCACTAGCCTCATCACCACGGAAAACATATTTTTAATTTTATCTACAACGGACCTAAAACAACTCTGCAATATATCCAGTTTCTTGAAGAAACGATGGTATTGGGTAATCAAAGAACCACCACATCTCTAAATATACATTAGATGGAGGGTGGAAACCCAAAACTAAATTGGATAGAAGGAACAATTGAAAGTCAGCCATAAACTTTTTCTGAGGGCTACTGCTACTTTCCACAAGCAGCTTGTCATCTAAATCTGAGAGAAGGATGTGAAGTCGACGTTGTCCAGTTACTACTTGCTGCGAAGATCGAGTATCCTGAATTCTCGGAAGCAGCGCTTCGCAGTGTGTAAGCAGCGTCGAAGCTGAAAGTTTCCTCACCTGTAGTTGGACGCTGGGCTGAGCTCCATCTTGCCGCCGCGGAGCCACATGACGTTCACCGGCTTGTCACCGCTCACGTCGCACCTGAGCGTGGCCGTGTCACCCTTCTTCACCGTCACGATCCTCGACGGCGCTGAGAAGTACGGCGACGCTGCAAGTTCCCCACCGCCTCAACGTCAGCGGGCTCCATCCGCATACAAACAGACAGCAGCTGCCAGTGGCGTAGCCAGGATTCGTGTATGCGGGGGGTGTTAAGAAGCATGGCCCCCCCGTATTAAAGTGGGTGGTCCGGGGGTCCTCCCCCGGGAAAATTTTGGATTTTAAGGTGTACAATAGTGCTATTTTAGCAGTTTTCGGTACCTAAATTTAAATATTGTAATGGTTAAAATTTTTATTATTTTTAATATGAAATTTGTTTGAGTGATGAATAAGAAATTAATTAAAGATTTGGTGCTAAAGGGGGGGGGGGGTTTGAACCCGTAAATGCCCCCCTTCCCCCCCTGGATACGCCCCTGGCAGCTGCCACGTTGGGGAAACAGCACACGCACGCGAACTGTGCTCTGAATAGTTGTCGGAACTCTTTTAACTTTCCACAGTGCTGCGTGATGAATTTCTGTGCACGACCAATCAGCATACAATGCTGGAGTAGCTAGCGATTGATTTTACACGTGCCTTAACAAGTGAAACAAATTCAAATTTGGTATTTAAATGCGAGGCAAAGCATTGTAGTTAGTCTTTCCTAGTCGTTCAAAACTACATGGGGAAATGAAATGCTTGAATGTAGGTGAAGAACTGCTTCGTGATGACGTCGACCAAGGCTACGCCCTCCCTCAAGCCCGACGAACTTTGCTCGCTTCAGGCCTGACCCTTCCAACACCCTCTACCGCCCTGATGTCATTCAAACCTGCTGCTGAGAGTGTGCGTGTGCTAGTTCCGCCTCCGCAGAATCGGGAAGCATTCTTTTCACTGACGAGAGAGCCAAAACCCGAAGTTCCCCGAAGTTCATGTTTTCTTTCCGTATCTTCAATGCAGCTATCCTAACCAAATCAACCGTCCACAATGTTTTAAAGTATTTATAATGTAGCTAACCTAACCTAATTGACCATAAGTAAACTTTTATCAACACCGCCATATTTA